>NC_133333.1:135033108-135333108 GCF_042186555.1 Aquarana catesbeiana | reverse complement strand
GCTGAGTGAAAAGTGTATTTTTTCATCATACATCTGCCGGGGAGGTTTCCACACGCAGACTCGGAACCTCCGATTTCTCCAGATCGTCTACGATTGCCATTAGGGATCCAGTGGAATCTGCCGCACAAGCTTCTCCACCAAGCATCCATTTGGATCGGTTGATCCACAAGCTCGTATGACACCTAGCCGTACGGCAAACATGTCCATCAGTTCCGGTAAGAGTATTTGCTCCTTCTATCTCCATCTGTGGATATTGAGTACCGGAACACCGCCCCCATGATCTGCATGGCACCTATGATCATTTCTTCATTCATTTATAACACACATTATTCACATTGTCAGGACATTTATGTGACCATAGTGTTCACCTAGTTGGATATTCTTATGGTCTTGGACTGAAATATTTCACTGTTATTTATGAGAATCACTTTCACCCCACGTATGGTTATCACGCTATCACTTTGCACGTATTATGGTTACATATTTGGGATTCGGTTAGATGCTGGCTGCCCATGGGACTCTGGTGGCCATCTTAGGTGTGACAGAGTCTATTTAAGACCCTGGCTCCTGGGTTTGGCTAGAATTCACATGTCGGTAGTGAAGGGACAGGTTATCCATCTGTCAGGAGCGGTATTAGCGGTAGGCAAAGGCTCCAGATGAGTAGCGAAAGCATAGGGCTCCATACCCTCTTTGGACACCTTCCCAATTGGACTTGGACTGGCCAAGCCACATTCTGGCCCTCCAGACCGACGTCAGTTCGGCTTGAAACCTTCTCCTGTACAAACCTTGACATCCATGAGTGTTACCGGTTGAGCCTCCCCCCACCGGGCTTGCTGTGAACTATTTTGCCTTATTTCAATACTAGTTCCATTACTTGCACCTGGACTGTGTGTAATTGCTGCTGCACCAGGCTGCACCCACCCACATAGGGGTCTGAAACCAGAGATAAACTTTGGGTGGGAGCCTTTTCTGTGCTCTCAGATAAATTGAGACTCAGTTTGACCCTGAGTTTCAATGATCTGACAGCACCAAAAAGCCTATAAAATATTGTCATAACAGGTGTCTCCTTTGGAAGACTCCCTCTCTATTCTTTTTTTCTGGGCTAACTTTGGACCAATTATAGCTTTCCCATCATTTTCTGTACCAGCGTCACCAGAACAAATAGAGAGGGTGAAACTTCCCAGTGAAACTAAAGATAAGAAAATGAAAAAAAAAAGAATGTTTTTGAATTAATGTAGCCACACTCTAAAGACTGGTAAGCGGCTACATACTACATTTCATTTTTGGGTTTAGATATGTTTTAATAGTGCAAGAATTTTTCCCCCTTTCAAATATTCTGTGAGTTAACAACAGCTTAAACATCTCTCTCCTTGATGAATCAAGAACTTATATTACATGTGATAATAATACCTGAAACAACGAAAGGTTTGTGCATTAGGGTCTGCTATTGATGTTGTTAAGCCACTGGGTTTAGTAAAGCTATAACAAAATCACCAAGAATAAAGAATGCCACATTAGCACTTTCAGTGAGGTTGGGTTCCACTGATGGAAAAGATACATAAAAAATGTGAAAAAAATCCAAAAAGGTATTACTCTAAAAACAAAAAAAAAAATATTGAATGATAAACACACTTTATGGCTTAAAGGACTATATTATGAATATAGTACAGTACCCTAACTGGCTAAAATGAAAAGGCTTGATCAAATTAAATTTTCTAAACTTAAACTGTAAACTTTGCAAGCTAAACCATATTGTTTATCTGACCAGGTAAAGAGTTCAAATCTATACAGCAGTTGAAATACAATGTGTTACAGTACATGGTACAATTTATCCTGTTAAATGGGCTGCTACATAAAAGTAAGAGAATGTTCCCTATCTTTTTATAAACAAGTGCTAAGTGATGATTGTGCCTGTAATAAAATGGCAGATGCTATCTGTCACTTAGCTATTTTGTATTCCCTGTATTAATTCAGACTTTATGTGTGAAAATATATCTGTAGCAAAAAAAAAAAAAAAACAAAATCTGATATTAATAGATCTGCTCTGATTAGCTTTTTATTATAGGAAATTACAAGACAGTCTTTGCAAAGCTTAGAGCCTCGTGAGTAGCTGTGGCATGTAACACAGACAGTAGATGAAAGATGCATACTGCATTTAGTCCATGTCTTTCAGGACCACTGCTATAATACATACAATAATATTGGGCTTCAAGGTGCTGTTGTTGTGCAGTTGCTTGCTGCTGTGATGAATTCATAGAGTCATCGTGGGTTGAGCTTGGTCACACAATAAATGAGATACGTGACTATGTAACAATTTGACTTTGGGGGGCTTTTTTTAGTTATCCAGTCTGCTTTATACTTCTTGGTATTATACAGTATTGTGGCAGTGCTTTAGTGCTGATCGAGTCCTATCTGTTTAATGCAGCAAGAGAACTCTAATTAAAGAAAAGCAAGTCATGTGACTTTTTACAGGACATGTGACAGAGCTCTCTTCCTGGATTTTTTTTTTTTCTTACAAATTCAAGTAATTTTTATTGTGCGTGCATGGTTTAAATAGTCTCTCTATATATATATAATGAAAGCCAAGATTTGTCTAGCTTTAGATAAAAAAATAGAATTGTTATAACCCCTCTGAGGTTTTCTTTTGCCATCTGCATACCATAGGGGAGAGTCCCCTTCACTTCCTGTCCCACAGATGGCAAAAAAGTTAAAGGAAATCTTTCCAAATAAATGCAGTTGTTCCTGAAATAAATGACCCCATTAGAAATTTGCTCTCCATTCTTTTTTCGAATGACAAATGTAAAAAAAAAAAAAATGATTTCCAATCACTTTTTTACTTGGTGACAAAGGTCACTAAAACAAATAGAGAGGACAAGTCTAACCAGCATAACATAGGCAGCATTAACTAACAGGGGTTCTAACCCTTCCCTATGTTATCCAAAAAAACTGATTTAGCTTTAGATACACTTTAGCTAAATATTGGTTAACTGAAGGTGCCTGGAAGCACTCATTATCTTTCATGGGCATTTCTGCAGCAAAAAATAATCTTTCACCGCATGTATGGTGCATTAGTTCATCTTCATTATCTATGGAAAGCTCTCAGTCTATGGTGAGCATTAGAAACAACAATGATGTGTATCTGATTTAACTGCATTGGAGGACAAACAGATTTGCATCTCGCATCCCTAATAATTTTCGTGGTTAGTAGGAGGCTTTTAGAAATGATTCTGTATGCAAACTAGACATCCATTTAGCACAGGATAACAATTACTTGTTAAGCATTTGCAGTATATTTGTGGAGGAAAAATTGCCAGCAAACCATTTTCTTTGAACCGCGAGCATTCTATAATAGTAAACCATGAGGAAATATGATGACGTGCATTTGTTGTTATTGTATTTGTCACTTCACATTGATATTTCAAGTTGAAGGTTGTGAATTGGTTTTAAGAGAAAGGCTTGTGTGACCTTTGCATTGACTATTGCGGTTCATAGACAAAAGAGCTATCAAGGTTACAGTGAATTAAAAGGTTCCTGAAAGCCCTCCGGTGAACATAACGCAGTTTCAAAAGACAAGGTTTTGTCAGCTAAATTTAAACGCTTACTTTATGCCTCAGAACTTGAGAATGAAGATTTAACCTTCAGCATTGTATTTAACAAAGATGATGCCTTGGGGGTACTACATTTATAGTAGCACTCTGGGTATGTACAATGTTGGTGGAAGTTAACCAACCTAAAGGCATGCCGGTATTCTACAATAAGTTATTTTTATACTCTGGCTTGTGTTGAGGTTTGGGGTTTTCATCTGTGCTGTAGATTAGCAGAAAACTAAACATGAACAACATCAACTTACATGTGTTATGTGCCCATATAGGCTGGATTTGTCTTGTACATTTAAAACCATTTTACCTTCACATACAACATTCAGAGACGGCATCTGCATCATAAAACATACCTGGTACAAAGCTTCCCTGGACAGCTTCTTTATATGCCCACCATTCTTCATATGTCTTAGCTGGACTGAACTGTGCTGAGAGAACACAAGGTACATATTAATATACATAAATCACAAACAGATATAAAAAAAAATCAAGAGCTTTTTAAATAACATGGTTTAATCAGCAAAAACATGCAATAAATAGTCATCAGACGTAGGCTGAGTTCACCTCAGTGTTCTGCGGTTTAGGTGGGTGCCCTTTTACACCCGGTTTTTGGGTCATTCCCATTGACTTCTATTAGCCCATGCATTTTCATTAAAGTCCTGCATGCTTCATCTTTGGGCTTTCAGAAAATACACAGTCTAATAGAAATGCATAGGTGTGCATCTAAAGCCACTTGTAAAACATGGAATCCAACACCCAAACTGCAGCGCCCCGGTCTGAGAACAGCCTAATAAAAATGATTTCTGATTGCTTGATAATAGCTACTGAACTTTATGCATAAAACCCAATTTCAGCCTATTTTGTTCCATTTGGATAGTGTGAGAGTTAGAAACTGTTCTCAGGGGTAAACAAAGACACAAACAGCATATAGTAGACAGTGGGAGGAAAGTTAGAACCACTGTGAATTTCTACTGCAGTATTGCCACTATTTGGGAGATTTCTTTCACTTTTTTTTACAACACTTCATGTGTGATATGTCAGAAACCATAATTCAGACCAAGACAGAAGTACAGTTAAATTACACTTGTTTAATAGTAAAAGAAAACAGAACAAACATAGTCATAACATAGCCAAAGTTTGGTAACTGGAACGGATAGTCAGACAAGCTAGAAAGTCAGGAAGCCAGGAAGCAGCGTAGTAGAACAGCAAGCAGGATCTGGAGCCAGAAGGAATGTCAGCCAAGCAAGTCTTTAACAGGAACGCAGGAGAAAGTCTCTGTGATGTTGACCAAGGGGAAGGCAGAGATCATCTGGGCTGGACGGCTTAAGTAAGCAGGGCTGACGAGCAGGATATCATCAACAGGTGAGTCACTGTGGAGAGATAGGAGCTGGCAATTAGCCGACAGCTGAGTGGCCAGTTCAGAGAAGGAATGGCTGAGCCCTGACAGTACCCCCTCCTCAACAACTCCTCCCCTTCAAAGCACCACCAGGCTTGAGGGGAAAATATCTATGAAAATCACGGAGGACAGGGGCATGTACATCAGAGGATGAGACCCAAGAGTGTGCCTCTGGACCGTACCCTTTCCAATGCACCAGGTACTGTATGCGCTCACAGAACCTACGGGAGTCAACAATGGACTGTACTTCATACTCCTCATGGTTCTCAACCTGTACAGGGTGAGGACGTGGCACCGAGGTGGTAAAGCTGTTGCAGACCAAAGGTTTTAATAAGTAGACAGTAAAAATACATTTGAGATACGCATATTAGAAGGAAGGTCTAACGCGTAAGCCACTGGGTTAATCCTGCGGAGAATACGGAAAGGCCCAAAAAACTGAGGTGCAAACTTCAGAGAGGGAACACGAAGTCGGAGGTTGCGAGATGACAGCCAGACCCTGTCTCCAGCCTGGTAGGAAGGTGCAGGCAGGCCTCTGCGGTCAGCATGGAGTCTGTACCTATCATTAGCATGTTGCAAAGCCTCCAGGACTTGTACCCAAGTAGAAGGAAGACCATGGAGATGCTCCTCTAATGCAGGAATACTCTGAGGAACAAATGTGTCAGGCAACATGTAAGGTTGGAAACCATAGTTCGGCATAAATGGGGACAATTGGGAAGCAGAATTCAAAGCTCTATTGTGAGCAAACTTCACCCATGGTAAGAGGTCTGAATAGTTGTTAAGATGTTCAGAAATATAGCAACGTAGGAACTGCTCCAAGGACTGATTGGCTCCATCTGCAGTCCCATTAGACTGCGGATGATACGCAGAGGAGAATGCAAGCTGAATTTCCAACTGTGCATAAAAGGCTCGCCAGAACCAGGACACAAACTGACTACCCCTGTCCTAGACGATCACCTTGAGTAGCCTATGTAAGTGAAAGATCTCCCGAGCAAAAATGTAAGCCAGTTCCTTAGAAGTGGGCAAATTCTTAAGTAGAATTCAATGAGACATTTTTGAGAATCGGTCAACCACCATAAGGATAACTGTGTTGTCCTGGGAGTTGGGTAACTCCACAATAAAATCCATAGACAGATGGGTCCAGGGCCTCTCTCCATTGGGTATGGGTTGTAGGAGGCCCACTGGAAAGTGCCGTGGAGTTTTACTCTGAGCACACACGAAACAGGCAACTACGAAAGCGGTTAAATCAGCGCGTAGACTAGGCCACCGGAATTGTTGGGAAATAGCCCAAAAGAGGTGAATCCTCCCAGGGTGGCCATCAGCTTTGGGAGAATGGTAAGTCTGGAGCACGGCAGTAAGAAGACTCTCTGGGACAAAGTAGCACTCACAAGGTTTCCCAGGAGGAGTATGGACCTGAGCGGCAAGAATTTTGTCACCCAAAGGAGAGGTGAGACTGGTGCGAACCATAGCCAGAATATGATCAGGAGGAATCACAGGAATTGGAACCGACTTCATCTTGGAAGTGGAGGAAAAATGTTGTGACAAAGCGTCAGCCTTTACATTCTTAGTACCGGGTAAGAATGAGACAATGTAATTGAAACTTGACAAGAATAGAGCCCATCGCGCCCTTCTGGGAGAGAGGCGTTTAACCTCAGACAAGAATGTGAGATTCTTACAGTCAGTAAGAATGAGAATCGGCGGAGTGGTACCTTTGAGGGGATGTCTCCATTCTTTCAGGGCTAAAATGATTGCCAACAGCTCCCTGTCTCCCCATGTCCTCCCAATCTCGTAATTGCACTCTTCAGGTGACAATTTCTTGGAAAAGTAGCCACAAGGATGCATAGCACTCTCAGAGGTAGGACAGTGAGACAGAAGGGCACCAACACCAATCTCAGAAGCATCAACCTCAGGGATAAAAGTTAACGTAGGATCAGGATGTGCCAACACAGGAGCAGAAACAAAGGCAGCCTTGAGACTCTCAAAGGCCTTAATGGACTCTGGAGACCAACTCTGTGGGTTACCGTCCTATCTTGTCATATCAGTCAGGGGCATGACCAGAGATGAGAAGTTACAAATAAACTTCCGATAATAGTTGGCAAAGCCAAGAAAATGCTGCAGAGGACGTAAACCCATGGGTCTGGGTCACTGTAGGAATGCTGAAAGTTTCTCTGGGTCCATTGAAAAACCAGCAGTCGAAATGGCATAACCCAGGAATTTAACCTGTTCACGATGGAATTCGCACTTCTTCAATTTATAATAGAGATTGTTCTCTCTTAGTTTCTGAAGCACACGACAGACATCTGTGTGGTGGCTCTCCAGGGACTTGGAAAATATGAGGATATGTTGAGATAAACCACCACACATAACTGCAACAAATCTCGGAGGACACCGTTAAAAAATTCCTGGAAAACTACAGAAGCGTTACAAAGGCCAAATGGCATTACGGGTACTCATAATGATCTGTTCTGGTATTAAACATAGTTTTCCACTTGTTGCCCTCCTTAATCCTCTCGAGATTGTATGTCCCTTTCAAATCAAGCTTCGTGAAAACCGTTGCTCCCTTGAGGTGGTCAAGTAACTCTGTAATCAACAGAATCGGATAAGCATCCTTAATCGTGAAACGATTGAGACCCCTATAATCAATACAAGGTCTCAGTTCATGACTCTTCTTTTTCACAAAGAAGAAACCAGCAACAGCAGGAGACAAGGATTTGAGGATGAAACCTTGAGAAAGTGCGTCTGCAACATACTCCTCCATGGCCTTATCCTCCAAGACTGACAAAGGGTAAACCCGGCCACGAGGGGGTATGGCACCAGGTTGAAAGTCAATTGAACAATCATACAACCGGTGTGGAGGCAAACTACCGGCTTGACCTTTGTCAGACATCGCTAAAATCGTGGTATTCCTCTGGCAGGGAGGAGAGTGAAGAGGTGCACAGGACCTTGGCTACCTTCTGGAAGCATGTCTTACTGCATTATGGCAACCAGGAGTAAACCTCAGCACCGAGCCAATCAAGAGGGGTTGTGCCTCTGTAACCAAGGATAACCAATAACCAGCGGAAACTTAGGTGAAGAAATAAATTGGAATTGGATTATCTCATGGTGAAGAGCCCCTATGGCCATGGACAATGAAACAGTCTCATAAGTCACATGGGCAGGCTGTAGAGGTCTCCTGTCAAGAACCTCAATGGCAAGTGGAGTGTCAAGCAGCTGCAGCATTATTGAGTGCTTCGATACAAAGGGAGCATCAATGAACAGGCCTGCAGCCCCAGAGTTGATTAGAGCCTGTATCTCGACAGACAAGCCCAAGAAAGGGTAAGCTGAACCAGGGACTTATCCTTCTGTATAACTGGGGATGAAACAACGCCACCTAAGATCAGCCTATGACAGGACCTCAATGTTCAGGTGTTCCCTGGATGGGTAGAACAAGACTTCAAAAAGTGACCTGCCTGGCCACAATAAAGGCACAATCTCTCCCTCCTCCTAAGGGCTCTCTTATCCACAGAGAGACGTGTGAAGCCCAAGTGCATGGGTTCACCTTCACTGACAGACTCTGTACCAGGAGGCATGGGAGGTGAGGGAGGCAAGGGTGGGACTGCAAAGCTCGAAGCCAAAAGGTACAGGAAGCTTCTGTAAGCACTCCTTAATGGAAGTTCTCTCTCGGAGTCTGGATTCAATAAGCATGGCAAAAGAGATGAACCTCTCCAGCTCAGTGGGTATGTCTGCTATCTCATCTTTGATGTTATCTAAGAGACCGTGAGAAAAAGCAGCCACGTGGGCCTCATTGTTTCACGCAACCTCTGCTGCCAGTGTACGGAAGTCAATGGCGTAATCAGCAACAGTTCTCGTACCCTGTTTGAAGGACATGAGGCTTTTGGCAGCAGAAATGGAGTGTGCGGGAATGTCAAATACCTTTTTAAAGGAAGCCACAAACTCTGGGTAACTCAATACAATGAGTTTTTGCGTCTCCCATAGAGGGTTTGCCCAGGCCAAGGCTCTCTTAGAAAGCAAAGATATCACAAAACCTACTTTGCTTCTGTCCGTGGAAAGCGCCTGGGGCAGCATCTCAAAGTATATCTCAGCCTGGTTGAGAAACCCTCTGCATTAAACTGGACAGCCAGACATACCTCTTATAGAGGTAATACTCGAGGCGGGGTGCCTGCACAGAGACTGGGGCAACAGCAGGATCAGCCTGTAACCCAGGTTCTACCGGAGCGGCCACAGTGGGAGATTCCAGGTGAGCCATGCGACTCAGGAGCTTCTGTAATGCCATAGCAAACTGATACATGCGGTGATTTTGGTAATCTAATCTGAAAAAAATATTACCAATTAGTGGATTAACTGCAGCTTCTGAATTCATGGCTTTCGCTTACTGACAGAAACCATGAATCAGACCGAGACAAAAGTACAAGTAAATCACACTTGTTTAATAATAAAACTAAATAGAACAAACATAGTCAAAACATAGCTAAAGTTTAGTAACTGGAACAGATAGTAAGACAAGCCAGAAAGTCAGGAAGCCAGGAATCAGCGTAGTAGAACAGCAAGCAGGATCTGGAGCCAGAAGGAACGTCAGCAAGTCTTTAACAGGAACGCAGGAGAAAATCTTTTATTTGAGTGAGCCATAGATAATAAAATAAGTTCATTATCATTTGCTCATTCAAATAAAAGGTTTTGCACCAGAGCCTGTACGCTCTTCTCTCCCTTGTATTGTTACAGTATCCAGTGCCCGCTGTTTGTGAAGAGCAGCAAGGTGGTGTGAAGACCAAGTGATATAACTCCTTATATTATGGATTTCATTATCAGACTAATTCTGGATTTCTGCCCATAGGTCATCTTAGACCTCAGTGCAAGTACTGCATAAATTGTAAAAATATATAAATATATATAGATTATAAATCTAAAACTAAAACCTGGTACATACTGCAAGTTTCTTTTCATTCAACCCAGCGTGACAAGACTCCTGTACCAACACAAATGATAATGGGCAGAATACACTGATCAGTGCTCACAGTGGTTGGCTGCCATAGCTGATTGGATGCTGGTTTTCCAGCATGTCCTTTCAACTAGCCAGTCATTGGACTTACTTCCGTTGAAGTAAGGCACCTTGCCTTGGTGGGTCTGGGCTGTTTTAGCGGTAAAAGGGGAACCTACTCAATATTAGGTGGGTGGTCGCAATGTTACAGTGGGTGGTCATAATATTATGGCTGTTCAATGTATATACAGTACATATATAGTATAAATCACTAAGGATTAATACATGTATGAATTTAAAAACTTCAGAGAGAGAGTGCATGCATAAAATAGGGAGTAAGGCAGATAGATTCCTCAGCTGTGAACACTTGTGCTAGTAAAGATGCTTTTCAATCTGGGGCAGATTCGTGAAAATACCACCACCGACAGAAATACAGGCTGTTCACCTTGCACAGTGGACCTACTGAGCTAATAGATAGGTCTACAAAAGCCTTCCCCTCACAAGGGGTTAAAGAGGTAGAGATCCAGCTCATATTACACCCACTGCTTTACTGCTCCAAATCCCTCATCAGATCTCCCAATCAATGTTGTTACAGACAAACCTCTTGTACCATGTAAGATCAAAATGAGACATCCATAGTGCTCTCTGTATAAATTTATTACCATGTAAGATCAAAATGAGACATCCATAGTGCTCTCTGTATAAATTTAGTATACTTTTTTTAAATCCAAAAGTAAAACTACTCACAAGTGAAGCATTGTAATCCCAGTGCTAAGAATGAAATTGTTTGCTGCAAGCATGTATCACCAAAACGTGGCTTGTTCAGGTCCTCCCGTTTTTTGTTTTTTTTTCACGCGTAATATCCCATTGGGCGAGACTAAGTCCCGCCCACTGGCATGATACATGTGGAAAGATAACGGGAGGACCTGAACACGTCAGCAGCAGCCACCCTCCACTCAGTCTCTATTAATTAAACCTATTTATTAATTCTTAGTGATTTAGTCTAGTTTTGCTTAGCACTGCACTATTTGTTTTTAAAAGTTTACTGAGGATTTGTATTTTGATCTTGAATGTTATAGGATAGGATTAGGTTGGGATATTTGTTTGCGCTGATTGATCACTATTTATTTTTGATTACATATATAGTATGTCAATACATACAGGAAAGGTAATTGGTTGATGGTGGTTGGTGATTTTTTGGAAATCTCATACTACGTTGTCCAGCAAAGGTGCACAAAAACATGTTAAGAGTTGAATGCTCAGCTCAAGTTCACTGGTATGTTGGCCAGAGCTTGGGTAAAATTAAGGAAAATGTGTGTGCACAGAATGTACTTTTTGAGTTAAGAATACTTACTATTACATACTTGTTTCGGTTTAACCCAAAGTTTAGTGTCACATTACCATTACACCTGATATTAGCCGTAATACTCTAGCTCTATCTTAGCAAGTTAATATAATGCTGTAAAACAAGCCATTGTGGACCCCTGTAGGTTCTTTGCTGAGCTCACTCTACTCTCCTTGCCAGAACTCCTGCTCGGTTTTTGCATTAGCAATTAGAAGGCTGGAAGACATCCAATTTAATGCTGGGAGGATGTAAAATAGCACAGGGTGGAACACAGACATTCCCCCCTGGGAAACTCTACGCAAGGCCCAGCCTGGCCTAACAAGGATACAGTCACACTACTGAGCTCTCCCTCTCTAGCTGGCCCAAATCCCTTTATCCCAGCATACAGATCCATGTTCAAGAGTAACTTCCCTTGTTCACAAATAACAATAATCTAGGCTGGGTTTCATAATAAATGATCAACACTTTACTGTTCAAATCAACAATGGAGCTGCACTATATCAATGACACTTGTTATTTTAAAGTGGTTGTAGACCTCAGACATGAAATATGAACGATATAGTGTGTACTTGTCTCAATTAAGAGCACTAAGTGTCACTTTTGTCTGCCACTTTGTTCTTCTGCTATCTGCATGAGTCACTTTTGACAAATTTTCCTAACACCAAGAGAAAAACGATGACAGGGGAGGGACCTCTAGCAGATTTACAGTGTCAGCTCTGTTCCTGTGCACTGTGTGGAGGGGGTGTGTATCCTCCCTCCAATAAGCGCTTCTCACTGAACTCTGCAGAGTGTAACTTCAGCTCTCCACCCCCTTTTTTCTGAACGCTCAAACAAGATTTGCAGATAAACAGGTACAACTTATGTAGGAGGATTTGTTTCATCTCTGTGTATCACCTGAGGCCAGTCACTTCACTGAGTATATGTAAGGGTTTACAACCACTTTAAAGCGGGGGTCCACCTATCTATCATTTTTTTTTTTTTTAGTTCATTCACAAACTTTTTTTCTCAGCATTACATACTCACATATTGTGTGTAATATGTCCGCCTGTGTCAGATTTCGTCGGAAAGAATAACTTATATTATTCACTGCAGGCAGTTTCCATCTTCATTGTGGGCATTTGAATCCCACAAGCATTTATTTCCTGGATGTGGTGAATGCTGTGCTTCCAGCATTCACCGCTCGTACCCGCACATGCTCAGTGGCATCCTGGGAAGCTTGAGACTAGCTCCCAGGAGTCTGGGAGAGGCTAGAAACACGCCTACTCCCACAGGAGGAGAACCAGGAAGTGCAAAGAAGAATAGAAAAATAAAAGGTAATTACGGCGATTTAAATTTTTTAAACGGCATGTCAGCATCTAGGCAAGGAAGAGAATACATACAGATATTGTTCAAAATTTGGGTGGAACCCCGCTGTAGCCTCCCTGGCGGTTTTCCCGAGTGTGGCTCGGGGTTGAAATTCAGTACCATTAGCGGTAACCCCGAGCCACACTCGGGATCGCATTGCAGGATCCTGGGGCGGCGTTACTTACCTTGTCCCCGGGATCCTGCGATGTCCCCCGCAGTGTCCGAGGGCTCCGTCCTCCTCCGAAGCCTCTCCGTGCCAGGCTCCGTTCCCTGCGAGCGTCGCGACGCACGGGGGCAGAGCCTGGCGGCAAATTCAAAAAAATGTCAAAATCATAACACATACAGTACTGTAATCTTACAGATTACAGTACTGTATGAAATGATTTCACATCCCTTTTGTCCCCAGTGCTCTGGCCCATGCCCTGCATGCAGTTTTACATGATATACACTGTTCTTTCTGCCTGGAAACTGGAGATTGTCCATAGCAACCAAAAAGTGTCCCTTTACGTCAAAAGTGGCTTTAGACCAGCTAGAAAACAGCGATAGTAAATTAGAACACTTGCAGAATTGAGCGATAGTGAATTGTGGGGAAATTTATTTTATTACTATTTTTTTTAATTTTTTTTAATTATTTATTTTTATTTATTATATTATAATTTATGTTTTTGTGTTTCAAACTTTATCATACCCGGGATATATACTAGACTCTGGTTTGGACAGATTTAAGTGTGTTATTGTTAAGATTTACAGACCTACAATATAAAACGCCAAATTTCCATGCAAAATAATTGTACCGCTTTCAGCACCTAAAATCCGAAATAATCATACCGCCAGGGAGGTTAAGGCACATCTGAAGACACTTATAGTCCTGGCTGCTTTCATATCAAGGAAAGACACTTCTCTCAATGCCTGCTGTCTGCCAACTCAGTAATTAGGGGCTCCGCCCACTTGGCCTTTTATACCTTTACAGAGTAAACCTAAGGTGAGATCTAAGGTTAGGTCCCAACCTTAAGGGCTTCCTTCTAAATGCCTAACTAGATTATAGGCATTTGTCACAAATAATTGACATTTTAGGGAATTACAATAGCTACTGCTCTACTTTACAAGGAGAAAGCACAATAAGCTAAGTTGTGATTTGAACAACTTCAGTTCTTCTGCTGTACACTTTGAGAATTAATTACCTCACCGTGCCAGCAACTATAGAGGTCAACGATGGCTTGTTTTAAAACCTGGTCATGAGTTTATTTTAAGCTAATCCTGAAAATTAACCCTGTTATATAACTTTAACAAACAGAGCTTAACCTAACAAGCATAAAGGAATTTTCACCTGAACCCTAAAACTCAAACAAACACAAAAACCTCAAAAATGTAACCTTCACTCCTAAATAGGGATGAGCAAAATTGAAATCAAAATTGTTGTGGGAAAATTAGGACATTTTAGTAAAATCTGCTGTTTTGGTAAAATACATTAGCAGGTCAAATTCAGACACCTTTAGGCTACTTTCACACTGGGGCCGCCAAACGTTAGCGCTAAAGCACCGCTCGTTTTAGAGGCGCTTTTCGGCCTCTCACACTTTTAACCCCCTACTAGCGCCCAAAGAAGGGGTTAAAAGTGTCTTTGTTGCGGCGCTTCTGAAGCGCTTTTCAGGTGCTTTGAAACCGCTGTCCACTCATTTAAATGGGCGGGGCATTTTTGGGAGCGCTGTATACAGCGCTCCCAAACCGCCCAAAAGCTTTTTTTCACAACGTTCCACAAGCGCACCACCCCAGTGTGAAAAGTCACCCTGAAATAAATGGGAGGCATTTTAGGCATTATTTAAAGGCTATTTCTAGCACAAAAATGCCTGAAAAATGCCTCAGTGTGAAGCCAACCTTACTGTATTTTTAAATACAGTAAGGCTGGCTTTACACCGAGCTGGTTTTCAAGCATTTTAGCGCTAGAAATAGCCTCTAAATAATGCCTGAAAATCGCCTCCCATTCATTTCAGTGTAACGTTTCACATTGGGGCGTTGCGCTTTTGGGACAATGTGAAGAGTCCTGCAAGCAGCATCTTTTACAGAGCTCCCAAAACACCCTGCCAATTGAAATGAATGGGCAGCGCTTTCAAAGCGACTGAAAAGGACGTCGGAAGCACCGCAACATGGGCGCTTTTAACCCCCCTAATGGCCAAAAAGCGCCACTAAAGTGCCACTAAAACGAACGGCGCTTTGACAGTAACACTCAGCGGCCCCAGTGGGAAAGTAGCCTAAGGCTAGGTTCACACTGATGCAGCCACGGGTCCCAGCAGGGGCTCCTGTGCATCCCTGTACACCGATTCAGGTGTGAAACAGGTTCAAAATTTTGCCTGAATTCCCACCTGAAACTGAGTCAAAGAGGCACAGGGCCCTTTTCCAATGCAGACCACAGGCGCCCCAGAGCTGTGTGAACCGGCTCCATTCAGAGTCTCCTATCATGCAAATTGGATGCGAGGAAACCCGCATTTAATTTGCATAAGTGTGAATCCAGCCTTAAGGATGTATTAATCTAGTAACTACAGGACACTGCCACCAAACATGATACATTGTACCCATCTGGCCACAACATCTAAAGCAAGTGGAGGATGCAGATGGATGCATCCTCGCAACTCTGGTCGGGACTAAATAGCAACATAGGAGTGTTTTGTAGTTTGCTTCAATTAGTGTTGTATTACTAGATATCTTGGATAAAGCATAGGAAATATTTTGCCAGTCAGATAGTTCAAAAGTGGTCCTCAAGTCCCATTCCCATTGAATCATGTAAGGGAGCTTAGTAGTCGGGTCGGTGAGAGTAGTGTATACCGTAGATACCCATCCCTATAGAAGGCCCTTCATTTGACAAGATAATTCAAAATTTGTAAGTGTAAGGGGTCCATCTAATAAATTAGGTTTAGATCAGCTGATTGTACCTAAATAGTTCACCAGAGGGCATCTGCAACGTGTCCCTAAAATATTGCAAAGAGTACGGTTGATCCCCATTGAGATAATCTCCTATCCTAAAAAGCCCCCTGTTGAGCCACTATTGGAATGACACTGGAGTTAGTCCGGGGGAAAATTCTGGGTTGCAAAACATAGAGGCTAGTGGGGTATGTTGGGATGACAGGGATTTACGATGTCGTACTCTGTCCCAGACCGCTAGTAAGTGAGAAAGGGGAGGACACAAAATAGGGGGGAGGGCAAAGACTGCTAGAGAGCCAATGGCAAAAGGATGACACAAAAAAGCCTCAATAGAGATCCAGAGAGGTGTAGATCCCTTGGCTTTAGGAAAGCTGAGTTATTTGAGCGGCTTGATAATAAGCCTGTAAATTAGGGAAGCCAAGCCCACCACACGGTTTTGAGACATACAACATACATTTTTTTTCATTATGGGTTTTTTACTACCCCAAATAAAGCAAAGGACTTCCAATTGTACCGCAATTGGTAAGGTCCTAAAATAATAAAGAATCCTGGGTAGAAATGTAATTTTAATAGAGTTGTTTCTGCCAAACCAAGATAAGGGATAGTCTGCCCATCGTCAAAGATTTTCCCGAAGTCGCCGAAAGAGTGGAGGATAATCAGCCCAGTAAAAAGTGTCGATCGAAAATGTCAGCTGGATGCCTAAATACAGTATTTAATGGAGCTTAGCGCCCACTGATTGGAGTCTACATTTTTAATGGCTTGAGTGAACATAGGAAAAGTGTGTAAATAGAGTAGCATCTTATATAATTGTTCTGCTGCAGGTTACCTGTTGTCAGATCATTGGAGGACTAAGAATAAAAACAATTGAGTACTGTCTGTGATAATTTTTTTATTTGCACTAACATCCACGTTTTTAGGACAAGGTGTAGGCTAGGTTCATAATAGTGAAACAAGAGAAAAACAGGGAAGCACACACCTTGTGCAGTTGAACCTTTAATGATCAAAGTATTAAAATCAACAATGGTTGAACTCACATATTTCATAGACTTCAAGCGCCCTGAATGCAGCCCCATCTTGCTGAAGTTGTAGAACTGCTCACATTGTGGCCAGTGATGTCCAATGGTTACTCAGCATAAAGTGTGAATCTCTCATTGCAGGCTGACAGGCTGCAGGGGGCAAACAATTCATCTTCACACTGGGCTCAGCTAAATGTCAGAGTCTGCTATTACTGGGCTCACACAACTCACTACTACTGTTGGGTGGACATGGTTACATGTTTCAGGGGCATGTCCCCCTTTCTCAAGCTAAAAATCCCCAGCACATAGCAGTGATGAGTCACTGTTTGTTGGGATGCCTGTGAGTGCCAGCTCCTAACAACCAGCACGCAAAATGGGCATGTAAATGCATTTTTGGTCAGTTTCTCTTAACCACTTCTGGATGCAGTTTTACTCTGGCAGGTTGGCTCGGCTGGGCAAATCAACGTTACCTTACGTTGCTTTTCCTTTTGGCCACTAGGGGCACCAGCAGCATGTGCCTGGAGCCAATGCGAGTGTCCGGCAGTGGGATGACTGCCTGGCACCCGCGATCGCTCGTGACAGAGCGAGAATCAGGATCTGTGTATGTAAACACACAAATCCCGGTTCTTTCAGGGGAGTAGAGAAAGATCATCTGCTCATACTAAACGGACCACAAACAGTAATCATAAAAAAATTTAAATTTATTGGTATATAAGACACAAAGCATAAATAACAAAAATTCAAGGTGATAAAAGTAAACACATAAAATTGGGGATGAGTATACAGCCAGCTGAAAGTGAAGCCCAAGAGCTGTCAACCGAGAGAGCATCCAACGCATTTCAAAAACACACAGTGTAGATCTTCTTCAGGGACTAAAAGGGCTTGAATCTTCCAAAACTGTAGCTTAAATCCCAAATGTAAGAATTCCACCAAACAGCAGAAATGACTCTAAAGGTGAAGAATGGGTGGTCCGTCAAAGCTACGCATGGATACCGGCCACAGTGTCATGGGCCAAGATGGTTCACGTAAGGCCCAGTAAGCACTTAAAAGGAGTGCATTGGACTAATAGATTTTACTGTACCATATCTCTAGTTTGCAGGGAATTCAAAATGTAGAGGGTATTCGTCATCCAAGGATGTATTATGTCAATACTGGAGACAGTCTTAGTCTTTATATATGTGCCTCCACAGACAACCGATTAAATGTATAGGAGTCTATCCTATGACTCAGATCCTCATGTGGTCTTACAGAAATGATGGTATCATGTGGCTCGTTCCGTCAGCCCTCTTTCACTGGGCTGACAGAACAAGCAACATAATACCATCAGTTCTGTAAGGCCACATGAGCATCTGATATGTATACAGTAATAAGTGTAATTTTATAGCATTGATCGCTGTATAATTGTCAATGGTCCCACAAATGTGTCAATAGTGTCCAATTTGTCTGCCGCAATATTGCAGTCCTGATAAAAATTGGAGATAGCCGCCATTACTATTAAAAAAAAAAAAAATAATACAAATGCCATAAATCTATTTTGTAGACGCTATAACTTTTGCGCAAACCAATCAATATACACTTTTGTCAGTTAAAGCGACGCACTGCAGTATTGCAAAAAATGGCCTGGTCATTGAGTAACCAAATCTTCCAGGGCTGAAGTGGTTAAAGTCGAGGGGGCCAAAATCATGCAGCAATTGCACCAAAGTAGCACAGGACACTTTTCCAAAAACATGCTGTGCTGTGCTGTGCTGCGTTGATTTGAATGGGCGCCATAGAGAATAATGTGATTTCCGTTGACATGCAATTCTGTATGACACAAGTCACATCAGAATACGCACTAGTGTGAATTAGGCCCAAATCACCTCAAGCATGAGGTGGCTAGAAACAGATCTCCAGCTGATGACCTGAACAAACAAGCAACATAAGGAGATGTAGTTGATGTTTTAAAACCCATGGGCAGGCATCATAAAAGGTGAGGGTGACGTAAACTGAAAGGATTAATAATACATATAAAGATTCAAAAACATTGTAGGAAAGAAATGGAGGCCTTGAAGAAAAGACCAGAAATAAGAAAAGCAGCTGACAGCAAATGACATACCTCCCAATTTTTTGAGATGGGAACTAGGGACACCTATTAGCAAACATATGTAGGAATAGGACACACACCCTGCTATGCACCCTTAAAGGAGAATTATCCAAAAAAGAAAAAAAAAAAAAAAAAGAAAAGAAAAAAAAAAAAAAAGATTACCACTACTATACCTTTATACGGGCTTTTGACATTTACAAATGCAGCAATTTAGAATCTGGATACAAAGTTACAATTTTTGAAAGATAAATAGTGTATTTTATATACAAGTATATAGATCATACCAAAATGAGGAGGAAAGAGGGACTTTGAAATATATAAAACGGCGTATTACCATTTTAGAAGATACAGTTACTTTTAATGTTAGGATTTGAACCTATGGTTAATATTTGTAATTCCGCTTAGTAAAATTAGAGCAAGCTGTAAATGATTATATAACAGTTGATATACGGTATGTTGTACTCATTTGTCTGTCAGTTGGTTTCTCTTGAGGCTGTAAATATTCATCATAAATAAGTGTTTTCCAATAAAGTGAAGGAAATAGACATTTTTATATGACTAATGGCTTGTTGAAACTGAAATAATTTGTTTGAGGAGTAGAAGATCCCTTTTGCCTAGATATTACTTTAGTTCGGGAAAGGTCCTGAGGTGGCACCAGGCACTATATGATGCTACAGAAGTGCACTGCTACATTGGGAAAGTCAATTAAAGTAGATTAAAGTAGATTAGTGGAACTGCCTTGGGATCCGTTTGAGCGGGGTCCTGTAAATTTCAAGGGTGCCAAACCCGAACCCCACTGAAATCAATGGGAGACAAAAAAAAACAGAATTTTTGCTTGCAAACAATTTAATGATTTAAATAAGCACAGCTTAATTACATTTACCAAGCTACTTGAAAATTATCTTTGCAAAATGATCTCCCTTTGCTCCACTGGTAAATCAACCCCACTAAATATTACATTTTGAGTAAGGCACAGTCCTTCAGAAAGTGTCACACATGTAATACTTCCTATTAGTCTAAAATGGTAAAGCCACAATCCATGTAGGGTATGCTTTTTTAGTTTGCTACCCCCCCCCCCCCTTCTTGATGAAACACCATATGAAAACCAAAAAGACCCCAAAGGTTACATGATGTACTTAACTTTCCCCTGACTGCCCTAGCACAAGCAGGTGATGTAATCATCTTGCCACTGGAATCCTAAGGAATGTTGAGTACTCTATTCATGAGAAGATGCAGCACAGTAAAGAATTGTCTTCTCAACAAGATTTGGATGACATCACTATCAACTAGATGCAACAGGTAGTAGATGTGGGAAAACATACAGTGGGTATAGAAAAGAAACACCCCCTTTAAAATAATCACATTTTGCTGCTTTTTAGCCTGAGATTAAGACAGGCACAATCAGTGCAACTTATAACATCCAAGTGAAAGATATAACACCAAAATATCAGAAAAAAATAATAATTCAAAGACAGAATTACTGAGTTGGAAAAAGGATACACCCCCTTCCGTCAGTATTTTTTGGAACCACCTTTTGCTTTTATTATAGCCTTTATTCTGTTGGGATATGTCTCTACTAACTTTGCACATTTAGACTTTGTAATATCTGCCCACTGTTCTTCTTCTTCTTCTTCTTCTTCTTCTTCTTCTTCTTCGTAGAACTGCTCAAGTTCAGTTCAATTTGATGGTGACAGTTTGTAGAGTGCAGTCTTCAAGTCATTCCAGAGAATTTCAATGGGGTTTAAGTCTGGGCTCTGACTAGGCCATGCAAGGACATTCACCTTTTTCTCCCTCAACCACTGTGGGAAATACCTGGTGTTTCCAGGTATGAGGACCATGTGATTCACTATTTTCCTCCCACTTGAAAATGGCGGTGCTCGGTGAACTAGTCATCCACAGTCATCCACAGAGATGAGAGTTCAGGAAATTTTGGCAAAATACTTTGAAAGAGGAACACAAACCTAAAGTCATTTTTGATGGTTCAAGGTACAGAGTGCTTTAAATTTCTTCTAATGCCACGTACACACAAGCGGATTTTCCGATGGAATTCCGCTCAAGCTTGCCTTGCATACACAAGCATGCGTAGGAATTTTGCACGTCGGAATTTGTACAGACGATCGCATTTTCGGATAGGAACTTTTCCCCACCGAAAAATAGAAAACATGCTCTCAATCTTTTGGTGGCTGGAATTCCGCCAGCAGAAGACCGATGGAGCATACACACGGTCACATTTTTTGACAAAAAACTCTCATAGGAGTTTTTCTGGCGGAATTTCCGATAGTGTGTACGCGGCATTAGGGTTATGTAAGCTCCTGTCAACTATTCTGAACCTATTCTTTTGACAATTTTTTAAAAATCTTGTAGCAGTACTTGGGAGCTGCTTGCGAGCTGCTTGCTCTGAGGGAACTCGACAGGAGGGAGGGGCCAGGATCGCCGGCAGGAGACCTGAGAAGAGGAGGATCTGGGCTGCTTTGTGCAAGACCATTACAGAGAGCAGGTAAGTATGACATGTTTGTTATTTTTGTTTTTTTGCCTTTAATATCACTTTAACTGAACAAGCTGAAGATAAAAGATGATTGGTTGTCATGTACAACTCCTCCACATTCTGTCTGCTCCAGTTTTAATAAATTCCCCCCAAGTACTGTGTTTTAGATTTCATACTCCTGATTACTGATCTCTTTACAAACCTCTTTACATTACATTCTTTGGTCAGCTGTGTATACAGTATGTAATGAAATTATTTTATTTTATTCAAATGAGTGTGCTGAGGTTTATACTTGTCTGTTACACTCTTGCTTGTGTCTCAGTCCTTAAAGCATATTTTGTAGTAATTGGGGGGGGGGGGGGTTGTACACTTTGTACATTTCACTGTATGGCTACCTGTGCCAACCACACTGTCATAGGCATGGAATTTATGGTGCATACACAATATTTTGTGGGTCGCTTTTTACACAATATATCCAAAATTAAAAGGCAGAAATTAATGACTTCTTTTATCATATGTTTTGTTTGGAGTTCTGTTTTTAATGTGGCTATTTGAAGGGCATTGCTTCTTTATAACTTAAAAAAGTCTACAAAATTCTGTCTGTATCTTCACCAACAACAGAATTTACATCTGTGGCCAGTTCTGTGCTACTTATTCACTCTGACATAACACAAGATGGCTGTAATATGCTGCACAATGGGCCATGCAAACACAACCTTTTGGTGTGACTATATTTAGCTGACAGCAATGATTTTTATTACATTTAGTTATTAATGCTTTGTGACTGACTAGAAGCGATGAACCCACTCAAGCATCCCCCCATAGCAGTCAGGCAGGTGTGGAAATGCTTCACGGTGTTAAGTGAACTGTATGACCATCTTCCCAGAGCAAACCATTAACAATTAATCATGGCATAACTATATTACCAGTGCTCCAGAGCCTGTGCGCAACACATACGACTGCCTTTAGTGCGAAATGTTCTGTAATTCATTGAAGCACATTGTCATGTGCCGATATAATATTTACAGCTATAAGTGTAATAATATTCATCTTTTAAAATTACAGTTGTATCTCTCTTTAATAGAATGGTATGGGTTGGGGGTATCCAAGATGACAAAGACTGGCCCACAATATAAGACAAAAACTAATTATATAGTTAAATCTAAAGCTCAAGAGTAACCAACTGACAGGCAAATGAGTACAACATGCCGTATATCAAGAGGCTAAATATCAAATGGAGCTGTTGTACCTACTGCAGCGCTGACCTCCAATGGGGCTGCTGGAAATATACAGGCCCACCTGACCTGTTAAAAGGTTGACCACCCTGTGTTCAGTCCCAGAAGCTCACCACCAAGCTCAGGCTCATTCTTGGGGTCTTTTTAAATTGTATTGCAGATCTTGAGAAAAAATGCAGGGATGTACTTACTGTAAGCAGATGCTTACAGGAGTCTTTGTGAAAAAATAAAGTCTTATTTTTTTTTTTTTTTTTTAGGATTATATGTCAATTTGTTGACGTTGAGGGTTATTTACTAAAGGCAAATACACTTTGCACTACAAGTGCACTTGGAAGTGTAGTCACTGTAGATTGTAGGGGGACATGCAAGGAAAATAAAAAACAGCATTTTAGCTTGCACATGATTGGATGATAAAATCAGCAGAGCTTCCCCTCATTTCAGCTCTACAATGACTGCACTTCCAAGTGCACTTTCAGTGCACATGTAGTGCAAAGTGGATTTGCCTTTAGTGACACATACTGGCCAGGATGAGAGAGGGATGGTGGAGTCACTCTGGCCACCTCGCCTCCTAGGCAGTTCAGCAGAGGGGCGGGGCCACAGTCTGCATCTCCGCTATCAGGGACAGCAAGTGAGGTATCGCCGCAATTGTTAGAGCAAGAGCAGTAATTCTAGAACTAGACCTCCTCTGTAACTCTAAACTGGTAACTGCTAAAAATTTTAAAAGCTTCGCCTATGGAAATTTTTAAGTACCGTTATTTGTCGACATTCCACAAGTGTGCGCAATTTTAAAGCATGACACATTAGGTATTTATTTACTCAGTGTAACATCATCTTTCATATTATACAAAAAAATTGGGCTAACTTTACTGTTTTGCTTTTTTTTTTTATTTATGAAAGTGCGTTTGAAAGACCGCTTGCACAAATACTATGTGAAATAAAATATTGCAACGACCGACATTTTATTTTCTTGGGTCTCTGTTAAAAAAAAATATGTATAATGTTTGGAGGTTCTAAGCAGTTTTAGAGCAAAAAACACTGATTTTAAGTGTCAGAAGTGTCAGAAAAAGGCCTGGTCCTTAAAGAGGAAGTAAACTTCCTCTGCTGACATTTAGCTATAGGTAAGCTGATAATAAGGCTGACCTATAGGTAGTGAAAATATCTCCTAAACATGTAACGTTTAGGAGATATTTACATTGCATGCAGCCAGTGACATCACTGGCGCATGCACTCTGAAGGAACAACCATGGGTGCCGTTCCTTCCGTGCCCCATGCCGTGAACGGCAGCTCCCACGCGCATACGCAGGAGTGACGTCATTGTGGCTCCGGCTAATCACAGCGCCAGAGCCTGTGAACCCAGAAGAAACTCCGGGAAAAATGTCAGCCGTCTCATGGTGTGCGGGCGCTGCTGGAACAGCTTATTTCTAAGGTAAGTATTTCATAATGAGCTAGTATGTTTTTCTTGCAGAGTTTTTTTTTTTTTTCTGAGGTTTACGTGGTTAAAGCCTATGTTTATGTGTTCACGTATAACGGGTTACTTTAGAACACAATATATACTGTTATTTTCCAAAACTCTGTTCAGCTACTGTATGTACACTAGTTTTCAGTACCAGGAGATTTACAATAGAAACTTCCCACACCAGCCTTCCAGCAAAAGGAACAAAATGAATCATCTACAGTGTACACATTGATGCAAACATGGTCAGTCTGTGGAGACTCTTGCAGAAAAATTAAATTATTTAATCATTATTGCCTGTCCTCATGTGTATGAATGTCCACACATCAGACAGATCAAAATGTAAATATGCAGACAATTTAAGAATTTAAAAATCTCTATGTCTCTTAATTAATTAGTGAACCACAAACTAGTGACTGAGTAGTTTCTAAATGTATTCCTAAGCATTTCTATGTGATGAACAGACAATTATACAATTCAGGGATCCCAGAAACTGTAATATACAAAAGGAATGACTCTCTGAAACTTGAACAACTCTGTATTAATGCATTTTGACAAATCAAAGACATTTGTGAAGCACCTGATTTGCAAATCTTTTCACTTCATAACAAGTACTTCTAGTGGCTATTTTTAATCTATCTATCTATCTATCTATCTATCTATCTATCTATCTATCTATCTATCTATCTATCTATCTATCTATCTATCTATCTATCTATCTATCTATGTTTTTCTATCAATATAGCTCTATCTTCCAGTCTTTGTAAAGTTAATGCTAGTATAATTTCTAAAATGTGGTGATGTTAAAGGCCTCTATTCAAATTCTGGCTGCTGAATTTGATTTCTCATTTCAGTCCCTTTAGTAGACTCGCACTCCTCTGGAACATCTAATATAAGCACTTGCCATGTCTACACGCTGCAAATTCCTTCAGATTCTGTGGTCATCAAGATAAAATTGGAGGATACGTGGTTTGAATATACCTTGCTTTGTGTAAGTTAGAGTGAGTAAGTAAAGTGAATTGGAGAGAATATGTATCTTTTACTTAACCTCATTACTAGGTTTTCCTCTTCGGGAAATTGTGTACTTTGTTTCCTGCTGCATTTTGACATTATATTCTATCAGAAAAGAATTTGTGGCCTCTGCGCTGTGCAACTATGATCATCAGATAAAGATGTATCCATATGTGTGTACAGAGAAAGTAAAGTGTGGTGAGTGCTGAACCTGATGATTATACACATTCTGAACTGGATAAATTGATCCACACCAGACCACCTTTTTTAATAAAACACTTTATCACAGATACACATTTAGTGTTGCAAGTAAAATATTTTAAGGTTTTAATTATTGAAAAACTTTAGCAAATGTCAATTTAGTCCATAGTAGAGTAAAGGCTGTTCATTTTGAAAAAGCGCATAAAGTCCAATCGCTGTCCAAATCTTGCCGCCTTATCCTCCGCAACATCTCCAAAATACGCCCCTTCCTAACCAATGACAACACAAAGCTCCTAGTTCACTCCCTGGTAGGGATGATATTTATGTTCGGGTCAAGCATGAGTTCGACTCGAACATTGGCTGTTCGCCAGTTCGCTGAATAGCGAACAATTTAGGGTATTCGCAACAAATTCGAAAGCCACGGAACACCCTTTAAAAGTCTATGGGAGAAATCAAAAGTGCTAATTTTAAAGGTTAATGTGCAAGTTATTGTCATAAAAAGTGTTTAAGCACCCGGGTCCTGCCCCAGGGGACATGTATCAATGCAAAAAAAAGTTTTAAAAATGGCCATTTTTTCGGGAGCAGTGATTTTAATAATGCTTAAAGTGAAACAATAAAAGTGAAATATTCCTTTAAATTTCGTACCTGGGGGGTGTCTATAGTATGCCTGTAAACACTAACTTGTAGGTTTAGCTGAACACTGTGAGCAGGATGCACTGCACTAACTGTAAATAGTCTAGCTGCCTGACTGTGGTACTAATAGGATCAAAAGAACACCAGCAATTTTCTTCAGGTTGCTGTATATACTGTAACAAGACAAGCCTGCCTGTCAGTAAGAAGATAACAGGAACGGATCTAGCTGAACACTGTGAGCAGGACGCACTGCACTAACTGTAAATAGTCTAGCTGCCTGACTGTGGTACTAATAGGATCAAAAGAACACCAGCAATTTTCTTCAGGTAGCTGTATATACTGTAACAAGACAAGCCTGTCTGTCAGTAAGAAGATAACAGGAACGGATCTAGCTGAACACTGTGAGCAGGATGCACTGCACTAACTGTAAATAGTCTAGCTGCCTGACTGTGGTACTAATAGGATCAAAAGAACACCGGTAATTTTCTTCAGGTAGCTGTAAATACTGTAACAAGACAAGCCTGCCTGTCAGTAGGAAGATAACAAGAAGGGATCTAGCTAAACTGAATACAGTGTATATATATATATATGCAACACCTGGGATGTATATATATACACAATACACTGTAAGTGCAGCTAACTGACTGACTGTTCTGCCTAATCTATCTAACTCAAATCAAATGTCACTGTCTGTCTCTCTCTCTCTCTCAATGAACGCCGGAACACACACTACACAGGGCCGCCGTGCAGGCGGCCTTATATAGTGTGGGGCGTGTACTAAATCCCCTGAGCCATAATTGGCCAAAGCCTCCTTGGCTTTGGCCAATTACGGCTCTCTGTTCAGGCGGCGCTGTGATTGGCCAAGCATGCGGGTCATAGTGCATGCTTGGCCAATCATCAGCCAGAAATGCACTGCGATGCCGCAGTGAATTATGAGCCGTGACGCGCCACACGAATTTGGTGCGAACGGCCCATATCGGTTGCAATTCGGCGAACGGGCGAACAGACGATGTTCGAAGCTCATCCCTACTTGTGACTGTAGCTGCTCAAAACTGGGATGAATATATATATATATATATATATATATATATATATATACACATACATATACTGATTATACAGCAGCTAGCAGAATGCCTGCCTGTGCTATGAATAGGATCAGAAGAAGCACACAAGCACTTGTCTTCAGGTGACTATAGGTGCAACTGTGCAGGGTACACAGTACACTAACTGTAAATACTTCAAGAGCCTGCCTGTGCTATTAATAGGATCAGAAGAAGAACACAAGCACTTCTCTTCAGGTAGATATAGGTGCAACTGTGCAGGGTACACAGTGCACTAACTGTAAAAACATCTATCTGCCAGTATATTAGGAAGAGAATAACAGGAATGGATCTAGCTAAACAGATATATATATCTGTGTAGCGGGACACTTTTTTGATATAATGCAATGTTATGTTATATCTTATCATCTGACGCCATCTAGCGGCCAAAATATAAAAGGAGTGCATCTTTATTTCTTTTATTATTCAAGTTGACATGGAAGTGTTCTGTTTGTTTACATTTGGACATTAACTTGACCTACCCACAATGCTCAGTAACTCCCACAAACCTCAGGAAACAGAACTGCATTGTGGGAAGACTATAAAAAGGCTGGGAGTTGCGGCCTACCCTGTGCGGAGCGGAACAGCAGCCAGCGATTCGGCCTTACATCACAGCATGCTGGAGCAGCAGTGTGATCGTTCCAGAGACCCTTTAAGGAGGTAACCGAGGACTCCTGGTCGTCTGATACAGTGTGACGGCTGTTGCCCAAAAGTTTCTTGATGCACTTTCATACATATGTCTGTGCAAGACAGAGCTGTTGGGACCCATAGTTCCACAAGCTAAGTCAGGAGGATTAGATTGAGTTAATATCAGGCTTTAGGGCACCTCATTGAGAGTTTAGTACTGAGTCACTGGCACCAAAGATAGTTATAGTGCTATTGCACCAGGACTTTGCTTCTACATTTTCAGTCTACTTTGATCAGGAGTCATTAACCCTTGGATTACAAACCTACTCTGTTTTACTAGCAGAAGAAAAGAATAAAAGAAGTATTGTTTAGTAAAACACAAGGCCTTGTGTCCCTTTACTATATTGGGATAGTGTGATATCAAAGTGAGGGAGCTCTCTAATTGTTGTATTACACTTTATCAAGTTAGTCTTTGATTTAGTGTAGTAATAAAGCACGCAGGAAATGGTGCACGCAGGATGGTGTTCATAGTGAGATAAATTCACTCTGACGGTTATCCTATTTACTTTGCTACACCACTCATATATTATTTCAGACATTTTATACCTGCATTGAATCTTTGTAATATAAAGTTCAGTTGACTGTCAGACTATGTTGGTCTGACAGTACAACCACTGTAGTTTAAACCTTCTAAAACAATTACAGTAAACAAGGTTACTATTCAAGTACAACTGTGTGAGTGTTGTTTTCCTCTTCATCACCAGCCAAGAGGAGGGTAAGGTAACTACTGACAGGTATATTATATTGAGTATTGTGAACTTGCCTTTATGATTTCATTCTGACTGCACACTATTACACCACAGCTGTGTCAGGGGGACTGAGATAGTCAAAGGGGAAACAAAGCAGAGTACAGCCCAAATAAATCAGCAGCTCCTTCGGGGGTCAGTGCTACATCTATCTATCTATCTATCTATCTATCTATCTATCTATCTATCTATCTATCTATCTATCTATCTATCTATCTATGTTTTTCCAATGACAACACAAAGCTCCTAGTTCACTCCCTGGTAGGGATGATATTTATGTTCGGGTCGAGCATGAGTTTGACTCGAACATTGGCTGTTCGCCAGTTCGCTGAATAGCGAACAATTTAGGGTATTCGCAACAAATTCGAAAGCCACGGAACACCCTTTAAAAGTCTATGGGAGAAATCAAAAGTGCTAATTTTAAAGGTTAATGTGCAAGTTATTGTCATAAAAAGTGTTTAAGCACCCGGGTCCTGCCCCAGGGGACATGTATCAATGCAAAAAAAAGTTTTAAAAATGGCCATTTTTTCGGGAGCAGTGATTTTAATAATGCTTAAAGTGAAACAATAAAAGTGAAATATTCCTTTAAATTTCGTACCTGGGGGGTGTCTATAGTATGCCTGTAAAGTAGCGCATGTTTGCCGTGTTTAGAACAGTCCCTGCACAAAATGACATTTCTAAAGGAAAAAAGTCATTTTAAACTACTCGCGGCTATAATGAATTGTCGGGTCTCGGCAATACAGATAAAAGTCATTGAAAAAAACTGCATTTTTAAAAAAAACTAAATTTAAAAAAAAAATTGCGTGGGGGTCCCCCCAAATTCCATACCAGGCCCTTCAGGTCTGGTATGGATTTTAAGGGGAACCCCATACCAAAAAAAAAAATGGCATGGGGTCCCCCAAAAATCCATACCAGACCCTGATCCAAGCACGCAACCTGGCAAGCCACAGGAAAAGAGGGGGGACGAGAGAGTGCCCCCCCTCCGGAACTGTACCAGGCTGCATGCCCTCAACATGGGGAGGGTGCTTTGGGGTAGACATGATTGCCATTTAACTACATTGTGCATCATACAACCCTGTCTGTTGCTGTGCATAAGATATGTTGTATATTACAAACTCCTTACCTAGGCTGTTTATAGTGAACAGTTGCTGGTTGAAAAGTAGTTCCCAATTATTTTAATAAAGTTTTTCTTTATGGTAGGATCAAAAAAATGTGTTTATTTTGTGTGAAGAAAATCCTATGTAAGGGAAGAGTTTACATTTTTTTTAAGGCTGCATTCACACCTGAGTGTTTTCAGCTCATAAAACGCCCGAAAAAAACATCCAAAAAATGCCCAACAAGCAAAATCCCATTAATTTAAATGGCCCCTGTTTACATCTTAGCATCATATAGCCTGAAGCAAAACGCCTGAAGCTCAAAAAAGTACATGAGCTTCTTTTTGGGCAGATTACAGGCGTTTTTATGCTTTTTACATTGGTGACCCTTTGAACTGCACTCTTAAACCTTGTGGACAGCCTTTCCAGAAGAGTTGAAGCTGTTATAGCTGTAAAGGGTGGGCCAACTCAATATTGAACCCTACAGATGAAGACTGGGATCCCATTAAAGTTCATGTGCCTGTAAAGGCTGGTGTCCCAATAATTTTGGTAATAAAGTGTATGTTATGAGCGTTAAGCAGAAAAATAGCAAAGAGATATACATTTCTAAACATTTTGTGGATTAACCTTTCCAAACATAAGTATGTTTCAGCCCTCAGATTGGGGGACAGATTCCCCTTAATATCATACTTAGTGCAAAAGTAATTCTAAGTATTCTCTGTGAGGCACAGATAAGCAACTACTTACATGCATGTTTTAGAATTGTAATACAATTGGCTTTATATAAAGGTAACTTGGACCAAAGGTCTCGTAAGTCGTAAATACAACCAAAAGCACCCTAATGCTGAAAATGACCAAATGATTTAATTTCACACAAGCATTCAGTAAAAGTGTTCTTTTGCTATGGTAATATTTACTGTAGCAAATGTTCTAAGACAGGAGAGGATTGGACTGGGGCACAGAGGTAGTTCCTCCCCAAGACCAGTACAAATTTGATATGTCAGGCTTGTGGCTAAGTGGAAATACTCAACTGGGACCTGAAGTCAATGCGACTGATGGACATTATATAGTTCCCTGCTCCCTGTCCAGACCTGCAATCCTGGCAGAGGAATGTGACCAAATTCAGAGAGACACAAAGGAAGTCAATAGTGGAAGAATGAATAACTATCAATTATGTTGTGCTTATTAGGGATGAGGATCCGTTTTTTTGCTGCCATAGTTGGAAGTAAATCTGCAGGATTTTTTCCATCAGAAAAATAACACAGACTATAATGCAGTGAATAGCTGTTGCCCCATTGTCAGCTGAGTCAAAGAAGCCAATAATCTGATGAAATAGATAACCCAGTCCCCTTTTAATACATGCACGGGCTCACAGCAGTCACATTGTCAGTGTGCATTTAGAGAGCTGATATTTGTTGCAATGAGAGATAATGGGGTTGATTTACTAAAGGCAAATAGACCGTGCACTTTGCAAAGTGCAATTTCACTCTGCAAGTGCAGTTTCTCCAAAGCTTAAGGTAAAGCTTCATTTTGCAAAGAATACCCAATCACATGCAAGGAAAATAAAAGAAACAGCATTTTTGCTTGCACATGATTGAATGATGGAAGTCAGCAGAGCTTCTGCTCAATTACTGAGCTCTGGAGCAACTGCACTTGTAAAGCGCACCTGCACTTTGCAATATGCACACTCTATTTGCCTTTAGTAAATCAACCTCAATGTCTTTTTTATTTTGACAACGGGCACATGTCCTCCTTGGCAGTGCCCAGCTTCCCATGGCTTTTGTTTTACAATAGCTTGCTTATTATCCATACAAATGGTCAGACTTGAGTAATGTTTACATTAAGATTGACCCCACCTCAAACTTTAATGGGGGGTTCAAGCCAAAGTTTTTGAAATTAGAGCAAGATTCACAAAACTGTTGTGAATCTAACCCAGGCAGATTCTCTCATCCCAGTGCTCATGTGTTAAAGGAAGCTGCAAGATAAGGATTGTTTGAGATGATGATATGATATTCCATTTAGTGTTTTTTAGGTGAGTCCAAATCATTTTTACAGCAATCATCATACTGTTCAGTGGAGGGGCTTCAAAACATGCAAGTAAGGGTACTCTTTTACAGACTGAAATCTCCCTGATGTGCTCAGCGTCGTTTACAGCTTTGTTCAATCACCACATTCTCTCTCTCCTTTTGTCTGCTTCCAGAAGTGATAGTTTTTGCATCTGTGTGATGACCAAAATCTGATGGGAGTTGACTTGCCTGGTTACAGTCCCTGATCAAGTTGCTTTTTTGTAATTGCAATTTATTTTTTTTTTATCGATTAAATGGCGTTTTATCTGCACTATCTTGATCATTCTGTTTTGTTCTATTTTCACTATTTGGTTATACAGTGGGGACGGAAAGTATTCAGACCCCCTTAAATTTAAAATTTTTCTTTTTTAATAAATCTGCAAAAATGTCAACAATTCTGTGTTTTTTTGTCAATATGGGGTGCTGTGTGTACATTAATGAGGAAAAAAATGAACTTAAATGATTTTAGCAAATGGCTGCAATATAACAAAGAGTGAAAAATTTAAGGGGGTCTGAATACTTTCCATCCCCATTGTATGTACCCTTGGATATACACAGAGCTTGCAAGGAGGAGCAGACTGCTGGTGCCAGTGAAGTGTGTTACAACTTTAGATTCTATTTACAATCCATCCCTTACAATCCCCTATTTTTCCATATGTATTTTAAAAGAAGTCACTATGCTAACAATCACTGTGGCCATGTGACATACTTTGTGTGCTGTGTTTTCTTTAGCTTATAGGGAACTGTGTTTAACATAAAAGGGACAAACATTTCCAGTACTCCCTTAGTTTGGGTCTGCAGGCCTATCTTCTCACACTGTTTTCCAATGGAAGATCATGTCAGTGCTGGACAAATAGCCTGTAGCCACAAGAGGACTGTTTGTGCATCTTTTTTGTGCAGTTTTTTCTAGATGCACATAACTAGAAAGATAGTTTGGAATAAGGTTAAAAAGAACCTTTTGATAACCCCAAAGCAGAAAATTAAATACCAGAAAGATGTAATTAAAATAATAAATTGCAAAATGAGAAGTCAGACACCTGGGTATTGTAAAAAGTCTAATAAATATTAAACACGTCAAGGAAAGTTGGCTGTGCTATAAGGGTAATTCAATAATAAGAAGAATGCTAGAAATGTACTATAAGAAGGAAAAAGGGGATATATTATTAAAAAAAATTCCAAAGAAAAATATATTTTTGTGTGTATTCCATTTTTTTCACTTTCTCTTGTACAGAAACAAATAAAACAAACATGAGTAAAGTCCAGAAAAGAAGAACTTAATTAAAATTTATGTACACAAGATTTAAGACAAATACATAGACCAACTGAATACATGAATAAAATGAATACATCTAGATGCAGTGGTAAGAAATATAATCCCAGTAAGTGAAACAAGTAAATTACAGTGGTAAATCATTTGTGCAATTCATGGACAGAATGGCTAAAATATCAAGAATTGTGCAGCACATCAAGGGAAAGGAGAGCTCTTAAGTAAGTTATCTCTTTATTCATTCTGTGTCCTGCTGTATACTTCCTTATTATGTTAGATAACCTTTCTTCCATTTAAACTGACATTTATATGCACCTGCATTGCACCAAATCACATATTTGATAATACATATATTGATATAACCCTGTTATAACCCTAGCATAGGTTCAAAATGAAAACAGTTCACATTTTCAACACTTGCTGGTAACCGCACAAATGTATACATTAGTAACATGACTTCACTTATCGGTATTTTATTTCACCTATAACAAATATGGCATCTTGTGGGGCTGACATGGAGCAATTGCTCTCAACCTTCCCACCTCTAGATAGATGGGCCCACTTCTGAACCAAAATTCTCTATTTGTTTCTCCTGTTAACTACAATGTAGAGGTCAGAAACCTTTTCCCACTAGGTACCAATTTACAAGCATTGGACAAATGGCAAGCAAGTGAACAATAAAATGCTGTATATCTCAGATCTTATCCTGTACCTTCAAACCTCAGATCAGCCCCAGTTTCTGCACCTTGAGACTTAACATCAGCCCCAAATATTTTAATCTTACACCTCATATCAGCTTGAATTCCTGCACCTTCGGACCTTAGATCAGCCCTAACTCATGAATCTTCACACCTCTGATCAGCCCCAGTTCATACACTAAAATTATTCCAAAATATAAAAGGAGCCAACCCTACGTAAATGCGTGTGACAGCTGCCCCTTTAAGTGTGAATCACACTAAAAAAACATACAAAAAAAATAAAGTAGGTGCTAATTAAACTACATGCATCCTAAAATTGGCATGTGCTAAGTAATAAAGATTACACCCACTGTAATAATCACTATTGTGCAATACCAAAAAAAAAAAAAAATGCACAAAAAAATTGCACAAAGAAGCCACACAAAAAAATCCACAAAGATGCTGTGAAAAAAAACGTTTTTGTTAATACCAGTGTTCTGTCAGTGATGATATACATATACATTCAAAAAATAAAATAATGTGATAACCACTATTGTGCAATGCCAAAAACATAAAACGCACAAAACAATTCCATAGAAAAATCCACAAAAATGCTGTGAAAACAATCTCAAATATTAATAGCAGTGTTCCATTAGTGACAACTTAGTGCATATACAGTTGTACTCATAAGTTTACATACCCTGGCAGAATTGATGATTTCTTGGCCATTTTTCAGAGACTATAAATGATAACACAAAAACTTTTCCTTCACTCATGGTTAGTGTTTGGCTGAAGCCATTTATTATCAGTCAACTGTGTTTACCCTTTTTAAATCATAATCACAACAGAAATTACTCAAATGACTTTGATCAAAAGTTTACATACCCTGGTGATTTTGGCCTGATAACATGCACACAAGTTGATACAAAGGAGTTTGAATGGCTATTAAAGGTATCCATCCTCACCTGTGACCTGTTTGCTTATAATTAGTGTCTGTGTATAAAAGGTCAATGAGTTTCTGCACTCCTGCATCTTTCAATTAGTGCTACACTGATGTTTCCGGATTCTGAGTCATGGGGAAAGCAAAAGAATTGTCAAAGGATCTGCAGGAAAAGGTAGTTGAACTGTATAAATACAGGAAAGGGATATAAAAAGATATCCAAGCAATTGAGAATGCCAATCAGCAGTGTCCAAACTCTAACCAAGAAGTGGAAAATGAGGGGTTCTGTTGAAACCAACCATGGTCAGGTAGACCAACTAAAATTTCAGTCACAACTGCCAGGAAAATTTATTCAGGATGCAAACAAAAAAAAAACACAAATAACTTCAAGTGAAATACAGGACTCTCTGAAAACATATGGTGTGGCTGTTTAAAGTTGCACAATAAGGAGGCACTTGAAGAAAGATGGGCTGCCTGGTTGAGTTGCCAGGAGAAAGCCATTATTACTCAAATGTCACAAAGTATCCCGCTTACAATACGCCAAACAGCACTGAGACAAGCCTCAAACCTTCTGGCACAACATCATTTGGAGCGATGAGACCAAAATGTAGCCTTTTGGCCACAACCATAGACACTACATTTGGAGAGGAGTCAGCAAGGCTTATGATGAAAGGTACACCATTCCTACTGTGAAACACAGAGGTGGATCACGGATGTGTGAGCTACAAAGGCACAGGAAATTTGGTGGCAAGATGAATGCAGTATGTTATCAAAAAATACTGGAAGAACATTTGCATTCATCAGCCAGGAAGCTCCGCATGAGACGTACTTGGACATTACAACATAACAATGATCCAAAACACAAGGCCGAGTCAACCTGTCATTGGCTACAGCAGAATAAAGTGAAGGTTCTGGAGTGGCCATCACAGTCTCCTGACCTCAATATCATATCATTGAGCCATTCTGGGGAGATCTCAAATGTGCAGTTCATGCAAGACAGCCCAAGAATTTACAGGAACTGGAGGCTTTTTATCAAGAGGAATGGGCAGCTTTACCATCTGAGAAGATAAAGAGCCTCATCCACAAATACCACAAAAGACTTCAAGCTGTCATTGATGTTAAATGGGGCAACACACAGTATTAAGAACTGGGGTATGTAAACTTTTGATCAGGGTCATTTGGGTAGTTTCTGTTGTAATTATGATTTAAAAAGAGTAAACACAGTTGATTGATAATACATTTCTTCAGTCAAACACAAACCATGAGTGAAAGAAAAGTTTTTTTGTTATCATTCATATTCTCTGAAAAATGGCCAAAAAATCATAAATTCTGCCAGGGTAAACTTATGAGCACAACTGTACATATCAAAAATGAAAAGTGCTGTAAAAATATGCAGGTTAAAGTCCTTATTCAACTGTGACCATTTCCAAATCCTTGCACTTTAACTGAATGATTCCAATCCACCCTGCATCTTTATATGAATCCAAAAGAAAACATACTTCACCACCAATAAAGCACGTTTTCTCCTTTCCAGTTCACAGATGCTCCTTCCCCTCAGCAGGATATACACCAGTCACCCAAAAAGAAGATCAACACGGTGATCCTGCAACACAGTTTTATTAAAAAAGTTCCCTTTTAAAACCAATCCCCAAATATATGCGCTTACAAGTCAGGGTGCCCCAGGGTGGTGGTAGAGCACGTTTTCTCTTGGAATCATATAAAGATGCACGGTGGATTGGAATCATTCAATTAAAGTCCAAGGATTTGGAAATGGTCACAGGTGTATAAGGACTTTAACCTGCATATTTTTACAGCATTTTTCGTTTTTGATATATATATGCACTATGTTATCACTGCTAGAACACTGGTATTAATATTTGAGATTTTTTTCACAGCATTTTTGTGGACTTTTTTGTGTGATTTTTTTTTTGTGCATTTTTGTGTGTGTTTTTTGTTTTTGGCATCACACAATAGTGATTATCACATTATGTTATCACTGACAGAACACTGGTATTAATGAAAAAAGTTTTTCTTTTACAGCATCTTTGTAAAATTTTTAATGCAACTTTTTTGTGCAATTTTTTTTTTGTGCATTTTTTTTTGTTGTAGTTGTTTTTAGTATTGCACAATAGCGATTATTACAGTGGGTGTTTATATTTTTTGTACCAGTTCATACACTGTCACACCTCAGATCAGCCCAATTCTTGCACCTTTACACCTGAGATATGCCCCATTTACTGCACTATCCCAAACACAGAGATCTTACATTTATACCTGCTGCAACTAGTACCACAGAAAACAGGCTGAGGAACAAAAAGCATAGTTGCACTTGACAAAAGGCAATAAGATCACCTGACACATTCACTTTAAAGAAAAAACAGTGTTAAATTAGAACTTTGGTGAAATTATCAAGTCATATAATATATAATGTACACTGCCTTAACTGGTAAAATTTGGCTCTTTGTTTTTCTAGGTGACCCCTGAAACATTTTGCAAATACCTGTAAATACTGTCGGTTGAACCATTGGATATGCAGTTCCTTTGATAGGTTGATAATGCTCTTCCTTTTTGCAGTGAAATCACTGTAGCATTGTCAACTTATATGTTGGCACCATTAATTGCCCTAACTGCGAATAGCAGCGTTTAACCCTCCCCACAGTCCTTTGCATTGACGGCACATTGCTCTATCTGTGGGAGCTTAGGAAATGAATGTAAAAGCCCTGCCCAGTTCATTCTACCCTGTCCAGCAATGTTTAGCAGGATTCAGGAGATATCCAGCTATTTGTTTTTGTTTTTGGCATTTACCATTTAAAAAAAGGTAAACACTTTTTTTTTTTTTTTTTTTTTTGTTCCATAAAATTTCACATTTTTTTTCAAGGCATTTAATAAGCCAACCTGCATAGAAATTGTCTGTTCATCACTCTCAGAAGAAAAGGATTCAGAAGTACTTTCAAGGTTTAGTGGCCAGTTTCCAAAACAATTCTCATACCTTTCAGCATCCCCAGCACATTATATACCACTCCTCTGCTGTTTAAATAGTTGCTACTGCTCCCCTCATGAAGCCAGCGAGACCCGGAAGTGAGGGGAGAAACGATCTTCCGAAGTGCACAGCGCTGGTTCGAAAGGGGTCTCAGGTAAGTAAAGGGGGGCTGAGGGGGCGATGCTGACACTTAAACTTTTTTTTACATTAGTGCAAAAATGTTTAGACTTTACAACCCTTTTAAGCTCTTTCTTTCCCAGCCTGCTTCCTACTCCCTGTAACTCTTTCCTTCTTCATAAACTCTTGTTTCTTTACCACTTCTTTTCACATCACAGCCTATTCATATGACTCTCACTACTACCCTCTCACTATTACTGCATTCACCACCACCTACTAATTCTGGACCTACATTCGAACACAACCTGCAGGACATTGGGGCATATGACCTCATAAATCTTTCCTCTATCCTTCCTCTTTCCTGCTTCTCTTAACTTCTGGGGTTTTTCCCCCACTCCTGCCCTCCACAATCTAATTTACACCCCCACACCTTCCCTCCCCTCCAGCAGCCACAATCCACAGACTCTAATTTCTATTCCCCTACTTCCAATAACCACCCTCCCCCCACCACACCGTCTTCCTCATGTGCCCTCTGGACTGCCCACTCTGTTGGAATGCTTTTCCCACAAAGCACTTTGTATGTTCTTCCTTCACTCGTTCTCTATCCCTGTCTTCTTTTAAATCTCACTATATTCATTTTTTTATCCATCTTTTCTGAGGAATGCTTTCATTTATCAGTCTCCTGAATCAGTCACGTTAATGATTTCCCTGCCTGGCTATCCTATATTCACTCCTCTGAAATACCTACTATCATTCCTGGTGACTTTAACATCCCCACTTTTTCTGATGTCCACCTAAGCACCTGCCTCCTGGACCCTGTCTCTTTACAAATACTGCTCTCACCCTTTTACTCTATTCTATGCTCTATGACTTACATCTCCAATCTCCATCTCTACTTGTAAGGGAACTTCTGATTAGCCATGTGTTGGCACCAACTTCCTCAAGCTCCCACCCCTTCTTCTTGTATAGGACAATAACCCATTGCTATAGCTCAAATTCTCCGCCATATTGTGTCCAACTTGTTGCCATAGGTCTTTCCATGACATCCCTGGCCAATAGTCTTTATATTCATAAAAAAGGAATGTCCACACAAAATCTTAGTCTGCACTTTGCTGTTACACTTGAAAGATTACATTGATACATCACATCACATCACATAGACATACTATGCGATGTCGCTTGGCATATTTTGCCACATATAGTGTATAGTCTGCAGAGGCCAAATGGGAAAGCCACACATTGCACATCACTGTTAAGGCATCTTCCCTTAATATTCCTCTCCTCTCCTTGGGAGCAATGGCGTCCCTAGGGGGGGGGGGGGGCAGAGGGGGCCCTGCCCCCCAACATTATGCTGTGCCCCACCATGTGCCCCCCCAATAAAAAAAAATTTTTTTTTACAAAAAATCTATGTCTAAGAGGGAGAGAGTCCCCAGTCAGCTCCTGCGGGTGATTCCTCCCCCCTCCCTCTGCTTGCTGACACTGCATAATGTGAGCGTTCACACAACCACGGCCGCCCGATCTGCTCCTTCCCCTGCATCCTCATTGGCAGGGAGAAGAGCGAGTTGCAGGAAGGACTCCACCAGGACTCTCAGTTACTAAAAAAACAGACTGATTTCTCCCATCCTTAGGACAGGAGAACCAGCCTGTAAATTCCAAGAGATGCCAGACCAGAGCAGTCAATAGCAGGGGCAGGACAGCAAGAGGAGGCTGGGAAACTGGCAGTAGTTGCAATTGCTATTCCAATGGCATTTTGAAAAAAGCTTACAAGAAGGCTAGAGACAGGTGTAGGAAGGATCTCCTTTTCTCTAACAAACAAACCAATGAATCGCCTCCCACACGGGTGATTATGAAATACTGCCAACAGCATCGACAGATTAGAGAGATACTGAAAAGGTATTGGCACTTACTGAGCATGGATGCCACATTGGCACCCTTTGTACCTACTCAGCCCCTTATCACTTACAGAAGGGCCCCTTCTATACGTGACAAATTGGTCCACAGTGTATTCAAAGCAAATACACAAGACCATAGAAAATTTATGGGTATATTTAGATGTGGCAATTGCAACTACTGCCAATATATGAATACCACTAAGTCAGCTATACTGCCCAGCGGGGAGTCATTTATACCCAGACACTTTGTAAATTGCTGCACTGAGGGGGTGGTATACCTAATGCAGTATGAATGTACCTGCTTTTATGTAGGCAAGACCAAACTACCCTTTTGGCAACGGATTTACCGTCATACTGTTAGTATAAATAAAAAGGACCCTGACCTCCCTATTGGACGACACTGTCGTTTGGTGCATGCCGATCACACTCCCAAGGTACGTTTTCTTGCTTTGGATCATATTCCAATTAACCCCAGAGGGAGCCACTCCAACAAAGCACTTCTACAAAGTGAGTTGAGGTGGATTTTCCACCTCAACGCTACTGCACCTCCAGGCCTGAATGAGGACTTTAATTTTAAACCCTTTTGGAGGGATTCCAGTCAGGGGTCTGTGAATTGGACCTCTAGGAGTTTGCCCCCTCTGGGGTATTCATATTATCATATTTATACAGATTTTTTGTCTTAGGACAATTTCATATATATACTATTCTATTTCGTATTTGGGCTATTCATTGAGTTTATTTGATATGCATTATGCTATTTCTATTGGTATGTTTCTGTACTTGTATTTTCTCTTTTTCAAAATGTCAACAAAGTCTATTCATATATATATATACTATTCTATTTCGTGTTTGGGCTATTCATTGAGTCTATTTGATATGCATTATGCTATTTATATTGGTATGTTTCTGTACTTGTATTTTCTCTTTTTCAAAATGTCAACAAAGTCTACATCAACAATATTGCATATTGTATTTCTCTAATTGTTGTGTTCTTATGTTTTAGATCTTCTCCACAATCTCCAATGATGTATAAAAATGAGTGTTTGTTCGCCTGAGCTGACCACCTCCTATCAATAAGGGGTGCATTTTTTTGCCATATTTCTGTAGTTCAATTCTGTCCCCACGTTTCCTTCTTGGTTGGGCCACACATTTATTTCCAGCGCATGGGATTCTGGTCTGGGTACCTCCACATGCTGCGCGGCGCCCGGGAGATGCCCGATCGCCTTCCACGTATCCTCATACTATACTATCCTCAACTATATCTCCCCTATAGGAAGATATCAAGTATACTTTTTCAATTGTTGGGCTGACCATATACTGACTGGAGTGACCTCCAGCCAGTGGGAATTCCTGCAGCACCTGTTGGCTCATCTGGCCCTTATTTCCCATGCTCTAGATTTTGGCTATTTCACATCCAGCCACATATCCTTATCCTATACTGCAATGGCATCTTTTGCGCAGGCTGTAGCCACTCTGCCTTCCCCCTGTGTATTGGTGTTGATCAGCTCAGGTATGCAAGATAATATGTGTTTTCTCCATTGTTATGTCCATTGATCAGATGATCATTCAATTTCTGTATAAAGCGATTTTAACTTGATTGCATTTGTATACTAACATTTATCTATGTTTACCTTATAGAATATTTGTGCTATAGATGACACAAAAGCCTTTGAAGAAGGACAGTTAGTCTGAAACATGTCAGGCGTCATTCTATACAGCCACTTGCACTGATTTTCCGCTGCTCTATTGTTAGCAGTTATCATGTTTGCGACTATTGCACTATGTCATTGATTTTATACCTTATTGTATTATCATTTTTGTATTAATAAAGAAAATTTTTTATATATCTCTGGTCTGTCCTCAAAATCATGAGGGGTATGCTGTGCCTTGAGCACTAAGCTTTTCTTTGTTTGTTTGCTTACCGGATTGGCCAGACCAGCACATACATGCGCCACCACTCCACTTCTGTTTTGCTAGTGATCTCCCATAATAGGAGATCATAGGGAGTCGGTAAATGGCCATTTTTTTAAGAGGTGGAAGTCATCTTTCTGAACATCACTCATTTCTTGGTGTATTGTGATACATTGTCACTTTGGATGTCACTTTACTTCCTGGATGGACTTTATTTGTTTTGCATATATTATATGATTAATTGATTAGCGCAATTTATTTTTGAACTATTTGATTGATGCTGTGCATATCTCACAGGAAGTTGCGTCTTGTTAAACTAACTAAAACTGATTAGTTGTTATGCACAGCTGCACCAGATTCTGTGTGCACCAGTTTTAGTAAATCTCCCACATACAGCCCATGTAAAAAAAATAATACAACCTATTAATATAATTGATATAGTTGAACAGGCAAACATCAAGTCCTTAATTTAAATAGTGCCTACAGATAAAAGTTATATACGTGAACAAATACACGTGTAAATGTACATGTTGTATACATTTTCATTATCTATCTAGATTTATTAAAATTTCATTGTGGGGTGTCCAGTTAACCTTTGCAACAGTTGATGGTAAAAGGTATGCATATTCAATCAGAAAGATATTGCACCAATATATCCTGCCTGTTTTATGTGCCAGGAAAAAGCCTCTGCTGTCCAAAAAGAACATTAGTGCAAGATAACAGTTTGGCATTGAGCATAAAGACAAGGCCTTCTGGAACAATGTGCTGAAGACTGATCACTCAAAGATAGAGTTATTTAGTCTCAGTAACAGTAGACATGTGTGCCAGAAAAGAGGATGGCTGCACACTGGGGTAGGAAATTCAAAAATACAGAAATCTTTTTTGAAGCAAAGTCCACATAAAACTTTCACAGCAACAGGATCTAAAGCAGATGTGTTGATGCATTTCTACAGCTCAATCAGCAATCAATATCTCCTGCAGTCAGATACAATAAAGCACCATATAAAACATATATACTAATAAAATCTAGAATCGAATAAAGAAACAAAACTAAATACAAAACATCCGGGACTGAAACATACTATAAACAACACACAGGTGAAGGATTTTGGTGGATCAACGAGATTTTGTTTTCATCAATTTAAGTTGGACTGTATTACCATATTTATTATCAAATACTTACCGTAATTTTCCTTTCCTGATGGACTCCATGGCAGCCTACGTGTGGGTTAACCCTGCCTCCTCTCCAATGCTATAGGACCCCCTACCCTATAAGATTGAGCTCACCTGTATAGATTGTGTTCCGTGACTAGCCTACTCTTTGACCGATGGGTGGGAACTCCGTCTGCCATGGAGTCCATCAGGAAAGGAAAATGACGGTAAGTATTTGATAATAAATTTTCCTTTTTCCTGACAGACTCCATGGCAGCCTACGTGTGGGAAATAACTAGCCATTCCACACGGGTGGGTATGCTGAACAGCAATAAACTTAATTTGACCCGTCAACCGACAGGAATTATAAAGCAAAGATCACAGAGGCAAGCGAAGCAGGCTCAGAAAAGTAATGTGACGTTAGGGTTTTAATAGGGGCCCATGAGGCCGCTTGCAGATAACGTCTGGATACGCGTACCGGGCTGCTGCCCATGAAGCTGCTATATTCTTGGTGAAACGTGCCGCCATGCCTCCAGGGGTGTCAGGATCCTAGCTGTATAAAGCTGATGGATAAACTAGACAATCTAGGCCGCAGTCGTTCTGGTAGAGGCTTGAACCAGTTTGTTACTGCCAAAGTGCAGGACGAACAGGCAGACAGAGTGTCTAAAGGAAGGAAGTAGCTTGCAGGTATACCTTCAGAATTTCGTCTACGTCCAGAGGATGAACTTTAGTGGACTCCTGGGTCCTGAATGTAGATAGGACGATTCCTTGGATCTTATGGAACCTTGAGGTAATTCTCGGATTTGAGCTGAGCATAGGAATAAGGACCATCTGGTCCGGAAAGAGGACAGTGATATTAACTGAAAAGGTCTCCAATAGGAAGTGGGGAGGACCCCGTGTTACTAAGTTCAGACAGTGAGCCAATAACAAGGGGAAGGTCTGAATTGGGAAATCTTTTTCTTTTTTTTGTCTCCTTTTTGAGGGCTAAGCTTTGACTGCCCCTGGAATGAACTAAAGGGTGCACAGCCCACGAAGTTCCGGAGAAGGCCGACAAGGCTGAGACTTGGACTGTAAGAGAGCCGATTGATAGAGATAAATCTAGGCTGAAAAGCTGAAGATATCCTGAGCTTTGGATTTCTACATGACCTGCCCAAAGAAATGAGAACTCAACAGACTTGGCCTGCATTCTCCTATCGACTTAATTCGCGCTAATCCCCGTAGAGTTCATGAGAGTGGCAAACATCCTTGAAGCGCACCTGAGCCGGACAAGGGTGCAGGACTGCCCATTGAGAAAGAAGGCCCAGCCCGAGAGGAAGAGACAATGGATCCCAGAAGCTGAGCTGATTCAGGAAGGGAAGTCAAGGCTCGTTTGGCCAGTAAGGAGCCACAGCCACCACTCTTGACTGCTTCCACATGAGATCTTCGTAAGAATCTGAGGATTATTGGGAGTGATGAAAGAGGCATATGCCTTCTTGAAGCTCAATCGATCTGTCAGGGCATCCACTCCAGAGGCCTAGCTGTAATGGCTCCGAGTTGTAACACCTCACCAGCTTGAGGCTGCCTGTGCCTGTGCCTGTGTAACGTCCATTCTTATAATACTGACTCTCCCTCCCAGAAATGGGAGAAGAACTGAAGGGCACACTAGGCTGCCCGAATATTCAGGACATTCTAGCCCGGGTCAAGAAGACGCGTACCCAACTTGCTTTAAGCAAGATCTGAACTGTAGAGGGCTCTCCAACCGGTACCGCTGGCATCGGTCGTGACCTTGACCCATGAGATGGGGCCACAGAGTGGCAAATGAGCAGGTTTTGCGCTGCAGACACCAGAAGAGGCTACTCCACGTCGTTGATGATATGTGAATAGGTTGCCCCTTGATCTCCCTTGCTGCACAAAACCTGACGGGAGAGGGTATAACCTCTGCAGGAACTACTTCACCATAGGGGTCGTGTAGACCGTCGCGCCGATAGTGTTTTTCTTTTTTTTTTTTTTTTTTTTTCAGAAGACTCAGGTGAGGTTATCAGCCCGAAAAGGAGGAAGAAGAACTGTAGATGGTCTTGCCCAACTTGGAACCGGAGGTAAGCATCTTCAAGTTGATTGAGATTAGCCAATCCCCCGGCCGTATAGAAGGACGACAGAGCCTTCTATTGTATGTGCAAGTTCTTTATACTTGTATAGGTAAGTTGGATCTATTACTGGTCACCAAAACTGTTACTTGGTATAACGAAGAGGGGAAAGTATACCCCCTGGAATTTTTTATCCCTTGGTACATGTACAGTAACGCCTGCTTCCGCTCTTCCGACCAAGTTAGCAGAGTGGAATAAATCTGAAGGAAGGAGTATTAGTGAAGGACCATGTGTTGCTCGATAAAATCGTCTCGACAGCCCAGTAATCCGTGATGGAAGCCACCTAGACGTGCCGGAAGAGGATCAGATGAGCCTCCCCGCCCGACCTGCCTGGGGGCAGGCGCAACCCAAAAGATTCAGCTGTACTCCATACCCATTCACATAGGGGGGGATCTGGGGGCTTCCTTGTTAAAGGGGCTTCCAGATTCTAATAAGCACCCCGCCCAAGACCCCCACAACCACCGGACAAGGGTTGTGGGGATGAGACTCTTGTTCCCATCAACATGGGGACAAGGTGCTTTGGGAGGACCCCAAAGCACCCTCCCCATGTTGAGGACATGTGGCCTTTTATGGTTCAGGAGGGGGGGATCTCTTGCCCCCCCTTTTCCTGCGGTCTGCCAGGTTGCATGCTCGGATAAGTGTCTGGTGGATTTTGGGGCGACCCCATGCCATTTTTTATTTCTATTTTAGAATGGGGTTCCTCTTAAAATCCATAGCGGACCTGAAGGGCCTGGTATGGATTTTTTGGGGGACCCCACATTGTATTTTTTTTTTACATTTTGGCATGGAGTTCCCCTTAAAATCTATACCAGACCCAAAGAACCTTGTATGGACTGGGGGGGGAGCCATGTCTTTTTTTTTCTTAATTCTGTCATAGGGTTCCCCTTAACCACTTCAATACATTATATTATATACTGTAGACTGCACTATATACCCTGCACTGTATTTTATATATATATATATATATATATATATATATATATATATATATATACTACACTGACTGCAATATTTAAGCTGAACTGCAGTATATTTACTATACGGACTGCACTATACACTCTGAACTGCAGTATATACTATATACTATAGATACTATACAAACTTCACTATATACTGTGAACTGCAGTATATATACTATACGGACTGCGCTATATACTCTGCAGAAAAATTGGACCTTTGCTTTCGGTGGTGCCAGAACACGGTAACCCCTCACAGTTATAGGGCGTACACACGGTCGGACTTTGTTCGGACATTCCGACAACAAAATCCTAGGATTTTTTCCGACGGATGTTGGCTCAAACTTGTTTTGCCTACACACGGTCGCACAAAGTTGTCGGAATTTCCGATCGACAACAACGCGGTGACGTACACCACGTACGACGAGACTAGAAAAGGCCGGTTCAGAACCAAGCGCGACACCCTTTGGGCTCCTTTTGCTAATCTCGTGTTAGTAAAAGTTTGGTGAGAGACAATTCTCGCTTTTTCAGACTCGTGGCTTTCAGATCGTTTTCTGATGTTCAGTTTGTGCTTGTGGGTTTGTATCTGCTCTTCAGTGCGTGCAGTCAGTTCGTATCGGAGTTTTCTGTGTGATCTTGCCTGCTCGTTGCTGTTTTTCAGGTCGCTCTTCACAGGCCTTGCTGTTCTTCAGTGCGTTCTGTTACTTCGTTCTGAGCAGCCGACCGTTTTCTAGCCATGTTTCGTATGCGTACTCCTCGTAGAGTTCGTGCTGTGCGGGGGCTTGGTGTTGGGGTCCTGACCTTGACACAAGTCCAGTCCATGAACAGGGTGGGGAGGAGTTCATGGACCAAGAATTGGTTGCTTCAGCGTGACCAGTTCTGTCATATGCCTTTGCTCCGTGAGATCCGTGAGAATAATCCTGATGATTTCAGGAACTTTCTCAGGATGACGGACCCCGTGTTTCACCGTTTGTTGGCTTCGCTGACCCCCTATATCAGCAGGCAGGATACCTGCATGAGGCAAGCCATCACTCTGGAGCAGAGGTTGGTCGCTACCTTGCGGTATTTGGCCACAGGGAGAAGTCTGCAGGACTTGAAGTTCTCGACAGGCATCTCCCCCCAGGCTCTGGGGATCATCATCCCAGAGACCTGTTCTGCCATCATACAGGTCCTGCAGAAGGAGTATATGAAGGTAAGATTTTTACCCTTTTATATCACATTTTATTGTATTGAATGTTTGATAATATATTGTATTTCTTTCCTCATTCCCTAATTACCATGATTGTAATATGCTGTGAATGTCCCCTTTTGTTCTCATGCATGCTGGATTTTTAGGTAATTATTATTTTAGGTCCTTCATACATATTTGCCCTTCAATAACCTCCCCAGCATGGTGTCTCCTGCCCTATATTCACCTCATGTAGTCACTTAACAATGTATTTTATCAGCTCCATAGTAGTGCTTTACCCCAAACACCCCCTAAAATGTTTGGAAATGTTATTTTTGATTTAAATTCAGGCAGAGGGCCAGAGGCTTTTTTTTGTGGTGTCCCCAAATTTTTTGTAACCCCCCCCCCCCCAACTGCTAAGTCAGCTGATCCCAATTCATTATCCTCAATCATCTATCTGCTGACTTTGCCAAACCCATACACACTATACCCATCTCTTTACTGGTCAGATTTATGGATGAATTCCCCAAAGCATGTAGTGCAAGGGCCTGCCTGTCTACTTTCCAATGGTACTGTTTAAAGTTCTTGTATCCTATTATTATCTTGATAGGTAATAGCAGAATGTTCAAATGTCCTCAAATGTGTACAGTGTGTATATATATCTTTGTATTATGACACTTCTTACCTGTCCAGTGGTCTGCCAATAGTGTAACTAAGGAGGGGCTGTTCCAAGTAATACCTTGTATTTAGGCATTCATCTCTCAATGAAGTGAAGAGGGTTACCTGTCCAAGAGTTCCCCCCCTATAATGTTAGAAATGGACCATGGGGGGGGGGGGATATGATAGGTGTACCTTATACTTTGTTGTTGTAAAATTCCCCTTAGTAAATGCTATCTGGAGGTTGACCCATAATGTTTGTGTCTAATCTGCTTGCCATGTTTCTGTGAAAAAATAGTAATGTTTATTGTTTTTTCCTCAACAGTTTCCTTCCACGCCACAGGAATGGCAGACTGTGGCCTCCCACTTTGCCCAGCGGTGGGACTTTCCTAACTGCGGAGGGGCAATTGATGGGAAACACGTCCACATCGTCCCGCCACCCAACTCGGGGTCGTACTATTATAATTACAAGGGGTTTAATAGTATAGTGATGTTGGCGGTGGTGTCGGCTAATTACGACTTCTTGTATGTGGACGTGGGGAAGAATGGCCGGATGTCCGATGGTGGAGTGATCACCCAGACGGAGTTCTAAAGGCGTCTCCAGAATGGCAGCTTGGACTTGCCACCTCCAGAGGACAATGTTGAAGGTCTCCCATTTGTGTTCGTTGCTGATGAAGCGTTTGCGCTGGGGGACCACCTGATGCGGCCATTCCCGATGAGGACCCTTACCCCGGAACAGAGGGTTTTTAATTACCGGCTGGCCAGAGCCCGAAGAGTGGTGGAGAACACATTTGGAATCCTGGCCAGCCGGTTCCGACTATTTCTGACACCCATCCATATGGCGGAGTATAAACTGAACCATATTATACTGGCGTGCTGTGTTCTCCATAATTTTTTAAGAAAACATTCAGCCAACTATGCTGGCTCAGTTGGGCCTGAGGCCGGAATACCAAATACATCAACAATGACGGCGCTTGAAAGCGGCCGTCCTGGCTTGCCCTCCCTGAGTGCCCGTGATGTCCGGTTACGATACCTGGAGTTCTTTGCGGGTAGGGGGGCTATCAATATGCCAGACAATCTGTGACACCTTTTTCTAATAAAAAACAACCAAAAGCAATTCTTGGTGGACATTTACTGCTTGTGTTTGTTTGAGCTGACCCTGACAGAAATGTGTTGAGTGCAGAAAATGTCGTGATTGGGTAACCTAATAAAGAATAGTGTTGGCTGGTACTTCCTAAATGCAAAAACACATTTCACTACAAGTGCACTTGCAACTGCACTGAACTTGCACTTGTAGTGCAAAGTGTATTTGCCCTTAGGAAATAACCCCCATTTTTGCATAAAACAGCAATTACATCACCCCAAAAGTGTTGTAGTGTTGAGACAATAATCCACACATTCTTGAGTAAGCCACTTTTTTTATACATGCACAATCACATGTGCATTTACCAAAGGTTTTTAAAACAAAACAACATGTTTGTTGTATAACAATTTTTGGGGGGGCATTATCAAAAATCGAAATATCCATTTCAGATAAAACAGGCCTGTGTAAAACCAACAAGAAAGCCAAAAAACTTGAACTTACAAAGTTCACATTAGGTAAAACCTGAAGGCTATATCAGACATCAGTATTTAGGAACTGGGTTTGATATAGCGTTCAGATGGGGGGAAATCACCCCTGGAAAAGCCAAATTTGGAAGATGCACACCAATTTACGAATGTCAACATGTGCTATCTGCAATCAGGGGGGATCAAGGGACGTGTTTTGGGGGAGCAAGCCCTTCCTCAATGCGACTTTATAATTGAGGAAGGGGTTGCACCCCCAAAACGCGTCCATTGATCTCCCGTGATGGCAGATAGCACATGTTGGCACACTGTGTGCATCCTCCAAATTTGGCTTTTCTAAACATTGTAAAAATTTTTGTAAGATAAAACAGGTGATTTTGTGGGGTTTAAATTCGCCCCAAAACATCAATGATGTTATTATTTTTTTTAATAACATCAGTGATTTGTTGCTGTATGTTTTGCAATTGGAGATTACACCCCATGATCTCCCCGATCAGTATCTGGGCACTTTCAGATGTAAAGCGTTCTGGATCACGATCACCTAAAAAGAGATAAAGAACAAAAAAAACAGGTCTTAAAAATCTGCCAACATCCATCTCTTTTACCTGAGCCTGTGGTCGCAGACACTCACCTGTTGTGGTGCCAATCTCCACCACATCTTCTTCTTCCTCCTGCTCTTCTTCTTGTGTTGGTATTTCCCCTTCTTCCAGAGGGGGGGGTCTCTGGTCTCCTGGGATGAGGAGTGTCCTCCGAGTCTTTTCTCCCCTATGTAAAACAAAAATGGTATAATTAGCACACAGATATTTGATGGCAGAACTAGAAATAGGAAACATTGCTTGGAAGTGGGGTACAATTGTCTATTTTAGCAGAGTTCCAAGATGTATATTTTTTATTGCCCTTTGTCAAGCTGCAATACTTTACCTGTTTGGTACAAGCTTCACAGATGTAGCCCCCCCTATAGTATACACTGGAGCACCTGTGTGGCCCCCCTAATAAAAATGGTGTTCTGGGGTCCCACACTAGTGCTCCAGTGTCCAGATGTGAAAACAGCTGCTCAGTGTCCTCTCCTTACACAGAATCTAGTTTGCATTTCATTCTAGTAACAAACCCATCTACACAAACAAATATTTGGCATCCAAAAAATGTGGGAAAATGCATATGGCCTAAACAATGGTGTTCTAGAGGCCGAAAGAAAAATGTTTGATACGCACGAATAATGGGCCCATGAACATTAAAGTTGACCTTTTTAAACGTTACAATTACTAAAAGCATATGGAGCAGAACGAACGGAATAAAGACAGAAAGAATAGGAACACAGCACAACTACTTACTTTTTTGCAGCACTCTCCGGATCTTTCGGTACTGCTCTGGCTCTCTCAACTTCAGGTCCAACCACCGCTTCCTGAGCTGATCTTTAGACCTTCGTACCCCGAAATTCCGCTCTAGACTCCTGACCACTTTCGCCATGATCTTGGCCTTTCGGATGTTCGGGTTGGGGTAAGGCCCATATTTTCCGTCATAGTCGGACTTCCTCATGATGTCGACCATCTCCAACATCTCCCCAAACGACATATTTGTGGCCTTAAAACGTCTCCTTCTGGATCTGGACGTGCCTGGATCCGCCCTTTCCTCCTCCTCCTCCTCGTTGCTACAATTAGCCCGCACCTGCTGTATGTCCGCCATCATGCTCTTCACCCACTGCGCAGAACGAAAAGGGGCGGGGAATACACTAGAAAGAACGTCAGGGGCGGGCGGAGTTACACGCATGCGCAGTGTATATAAAGCGTAACACGCGTGCGTATTACGTTTGATCTGTGAGCGGAGGAAGGAGCATTGAACGCGGCGATCGTAAGAACGAAGGTAAGAGACAAACTGGGACCTATACTGCTTCTATAGATTGAGGCCTATATTGTAACAAGATTAGGAGAGTTTTGTCTGACATTAGGCTTTGTCTTGTGTTGTGTCTTGCAGTGAACATGGATATGGTACTGAAAGATCAGGACTTCATTTCAGTCTTCATAGAGATGCTAAGGGAGCTGCCCTGTCTGTGGGAGATTAAACACCCCCGTTACAAGAACCAAACAAAGAGGAAGGCAGCACTGGAGCAATTGTGTGAAATTGTGAAGCAGGTGATCCCCACGGCAGACATCACTTTTTTAAAGATTTTCATTGGTGGCCTGAGGAGCACATATCTGAGGGAGCGCAATAAAGTCCTGGATTCGCAGAGATCCGGAGCAGCAGGTGACATCTATGTCCCCAGGATGTTGTACTACGACAGGCTGCACTTTCTGGCAGGCCAGACTGAACCCAGGCCATCCCTCTCCAGGCTTCCTTCCACGCTTCCTTCCCCCCCGGCTGAGGCTTCTGACGCCCAACCTGGGCCTTCCAGGCCACATGTAGAGGAGCCCAGATTGAGCCAGGTATAGCATTCCTCTAAATATTTCTGCTTGTCCAATCAATGATGTGAACTAGATGTTAGTTGGGAGTACTAATTTATGATTGTGATTGATGATGCAAATACTAAAACCATGTCCCTTTTTCATACACAGGGAAGTCTCAGCCAGGAGGTGGCCGGGCTGAGCCGGCTGGCTGATCTGCAGGTCCCTCCATCCCCCCTGGAAAGAGAAAGTGGCAGTAGGAGGAGTGCCCTAGAGGAGGCGGCTATCAGATTTTTTTGTAGGGCTACAGAGGTCCTGGGAGCACCACACACCAGGCAGGAGAACTTTGCTGCATTCATAGCATATAAAATGCAGAGGATGGAGGAGGGCCAAAAAGCCATGTGTGAGGCCCTCATATCGGAGGCTCTGGAGAAAGGTATGAGGGGCCAAATTACACCTCACACACAGCTTTGGGATGGTCCTCCTCCTCCTCCTGCAGGTCCTACTCCTCCTCCAGGTCCTACTCCTCCTCCTGCCACATCTCCAACTGCACAGCCACAGCCCGGAAGGAAGTGTGAAAGGAAGACCAGAGAGTGATTGCCCTGGATCCAGTCTGGTCGGCCAAAGCCTGGGGACACTGATGTCATCTGCTGCTATCCAAGTCTCTGTGAATCCCGGACCAGACTGCCCTCCCTTACATATGGACTCCTCAGGCCACCAATTTTGAGGTTTCAGAATTGATGTCTGCCGTGGGGGTCCCATGCTTCACTAATTTCTGCTGTTGATCCAGTGTTGCCCTCCTCTTTGTTTGGTTCTGAGCCCTTAATAAAGGAGTTTTGTTTTGAATTATACTCTCCTATGTGTTTTACTTCAAAAATGACAGTTTGTTTGTGAGGATTCAGGTACATTTCTAATATACAATGTGAAATGAACAAGGGACACCAACAACAAACAATCTCCTTGAGATTAAATAATAAAAGATATCAATGGTGTTGGGGTAACTTGACACACAAAACACAGACAAAAATATTCTGGAGTAAAAATAAAAATAACATTGAACAAAGATCAGCCTTGGAAAAAATCCAAACATTAAAGAAAAAAAAAGGCTTAAAAACAAAAAAAAAAAAAAACATAAAAAATATAAAACTGTCAGATGTGACATCTAATAACAATATATTGAGGGAATCCCACTAAAAAAACACAAATAAAACTTTGTGAGAAGTGTGTGTGAATATGAGCAGCAAAACGACTTAATTCTTGTCACATTATAAAGAAGAAGAGAGTGCGCTGTATTAAACCATTTTTTACATTGCAGCGTGACGAAAGTGCTGTATCCATTGCGAACGCTAAGTTTACCAGAACGAGCTGTCCCGTGTCGGAATTTCTTCTGAGCATGCGTGGCACTTTGTGCGTCGGAACAGGCCACACACGGTCGGAATTGACGCGATCGGATTTTGTTGTCGGAAAATTTTATCTCCTGCTGTCCAACTTTGTGTGTCGGAAAATCCGATGGAAAATGTCCGATGGCGCCCACACACGGTCGGAATTTCCGACAACACGCTCCGATCGGACAATGTCCATCGGAAAATCCGACCGTGTGTACGGGGCATAACTCTTGTTGGGTGCTGGAATGGGCCCTGCTGGTAAATATTATTTCGAAAATTGTAATTACATGCCCCTGTTGAACAGGAGCAGAAAAATTGGGTGTTGGTGGTGCTCTAAACCAAAAATATTGCAGGAAGCTAGCATCATCAAGATTGAGGAGGAATAGGATAGGCAGCATAGGCAGTCTTCAAGGTATCCCAGATCCATAGCAAATTCAATCAGTTATATCAGCATCAGGTGCTTGATAGCTTCTGATCCAGGACTGATTAATTTTTATGAATGTGAGCCTATCAACAGAGTCTGTGGACAGGCGTAATCTTTGATCCAGTACAAACCCTCCAGCAGCACTGAATGTGCGTTCAGAAAGCACACTGGATGCCTGACAGGCCAGTAGCTCGATTTCATATTGAGCAAGTTCTGGTCAGTGGTCCATCCTCAAGACCCAGTAACCCAGTGGATGCTCCGTTGGAAAAGTCTTCAAGTCTGCTCTTGCCCCTAGATATTCCTGCACCATACAATGCAGATGCTGACGATGGTTGCTTGAATCTATCAGACCTTGGCGTTGAGGACTGAAAAATCGTTTAAAAGCATTGGTCAGCCAGCCACTTTCTTCACTGCTCTTCCTCTGACCGAACGAGGCCTCAGCAACACGTTGTCCAGCACCAGGAAATGGTAACCTCCCAGGGTCTGGAAAGGCATTACACATCCTCTGCTCCCTCTGCAAAGGCATGATGAGTTCTGCGACTTTACCCTTGTAACTTGTATCAAGAAGGGTTGCCAGCCAGTAATGGTCCTTGATACTACAAATCCTAGGGTCCTTTCGCAGGCTTTGCAGAATCAGGGAAGTCATGCAGTAAAGTTTGCAGAGGCATTCGATTCTGAGTCCTTTGGGTCACTAAGGATCACATTATCCGTAACTACCTCCTCCCAGCCACGTACAACTCCTTGGTTTTCTGAAGACTGAAAACCATCCCTTGAAGACTGCTGTGTGTTATCCTCTACATCCATGCTGACACAACCCCCCTCCTCCTCCTCTTCTTCTTTCTGTGTGTTTGGCGGCCCCACAGGAATGCTATCTGGATAAAGGGGGGCCTTAAGATTAAAGGAAGTCCTCCTCTTCCTCCTGCTGTTCTGCCTCAAGTGCCCTGTTCATTATTTCACGAAAAGCACGTGCTCCAGCAGAAAGACTAGAGATACAGTGTCACTAATGCATGCATTGTCGCTGCTCACCATCCTTGTGGCCTCCTCAAATGGTGACAGGACAGTGCATGCATCCTTGATCAATAGCCACTGGCATGGTGAAAAGAAGCCAAGCTCCCCTGACCCTGTCCTGGTGCCATACTCACACAGGTACTCATTGATGGCCCTTTACTGTGTGTGCAGCTGCTGCAGCATTGCCAAAGTTGAGTTCCACCTGGTGGGCAAGTCACAAAAGAGGCAGTTGGTGGGCAAGTTGCATTCCCTTTGAATGTCAGCCACCCGAGCACTTACATTGTATGATCGGCAGAAAAGACCACAGACTTTTCTGTCCTGCCTCAGGAGATCTAGTAAACCTGGGTACCTGGTTGAGAAATGCTGCACCACCAAATTCAGGACATGTGCAAAACATGGATCGTTTGTCAAGTGTCCCTGTTGGGGGGCGGAGAGAAGGTTGGTGCCATTGTTGCATACAACCATTCCTGGCTGAAGCTAGTGTGGCGTCAACCACCTCTGAACCTGCCCCTGCAGAGCTGACAGAATCTCTGCCCCAGTGTAGCTCCTGTCCCCTGGGCAGACCAACTCAAGCAATGCATGGCATCTTTTAGCCTGACTGCTCGCGTAGCTCTTTAAACGCTTACAGGGCAATGCTGGTTCAGAGGACAATTCTGCAGAAGAGGCCATAGAGGAAGAAGAAGAGGAGGGAGGGGAGCATACAGATGTTGTGGCAGAATCACCACTAGCTTTTTGGAGGCGTGGTGGCGGAACAAGCTCAAAGAACACTGAACCCTGTTCTGCATCCCTCTCAGCTGCCAGCAGAATTACCCAGTGCGCCGTTAAGGAAATGTAACGTCCCTGCCCATGCCTGCTGGAGCATGAGTCAGTGGTAAGATGAACTGCACTGCTGACCGCACTGTCCAACAAGGCCAAAACATTGCCTTCCATATGACAATAGAGAGCTGGAATGGCCTTTCATGAAAAGAAATGCTATTTTGGGACCTGCCACTGTGGTACAGTACATTCCACAAATTCATGAAAGGAGACAGAGTCTACCAGCTGAAAATGCAGCAGTTGCAGTGATAGCAATTTAGCCAAGCTAGCATTTAGATGCTGAGCATGTCGATGGCTGTTACCAAATTACTTTTTATGGTTCAGCAATTGGGGTAGGGAAGTTTGCCTGCTGAAATCAACTGGTGGTTAGAGATGGGCAAACAGTTCAGCCAGAGCATAAGTTCGAGCCGAACTTTCGGTGTTCGGTCATTCGGCGAACATCCGAACAAATGGTCGTTCGACCGTTTGTTCAGCCCCCGACCTGACCACAATGCATTGTGGCAAGTGAAAGCTTCAGCCAATCAGGGCACAGAACACTGTCAGAGTCATGATTGGACACTGTCATCATGACTTTATCCAATAATGGCTCATTCCCACCCCAAAGTATAAAAGTATTCTTTCAATGGCAGCCATTTTCAGTGTGATTTCGGCATGGAGAGAGGTAAAACGGGGCTCTGTTCAGTGCTATTAATTAGTTAGTGTGCTATACTGTGCATTTGTGCTTCAATTGTCAGTGTAGAATATTAGTTTAGTGTCAATCTAGGCATAGTGGGAGTGTAGTGAGGAGGATCATCTTTCAGCTTTGCATAGTGTGCAGCTAGAGTAGGGACAGTTTAGATAGTTTCACTGTAGTGTAGTGAGACCATGTCATTCATACATACATTAGTAAAAGAGGGGAGGTGGGGATGTGAGGGCAGTTGCTGAGGCTGACCAGTGCACATAACCACCTCAGAGAATTAAATGGACTATCTCGGTACTTGATGCAATCACAGAGTAATTATATAAACTTCAGATTTTATTCAGTAATAACATACAAAAAACATAAAACATACAAAAATGTTCTTAAAAAGTACATGTATACACCACATATAACTAACTATTAATGGGTTTCCCCGTAATATTTCTGTTAGGGTGGGGTATAAAGAATTCCTCTATTGGTTTCGTTATATTGCAGTTACTCTACCGGTTACAGTTATATTGCAGTACAATATAGTGTATCCGTGGAGTGTGTCTGTGTAGTATGAGTACTCAAATTAAAGTGCACCAAAAACCTCTTTACATTTATTAAAGTAAATCTACCTACAGATTTCAACTTCTTGTTTACATTTGCTTATAAGCACTGCCTCCTCCCTCCCAATAATGTCTGGGTGGACAACAAGGAGAGGCAGACGTTCCCTTGGCACTGTAAGGGGGCCAGCAACAAATGTGTCCACAGGCAAAGGTGGACGTGGTGGTCAGTCCTCAGGCAGAGCTTAATTTCCTCTGTTTAGTGAGTTTGCCCATGCTATCCAGCCACAGCATGCAGAGGAGGTGGTGGACTGGCTTACTTAACCTTCCTCATCCTCCTCATCCTCTGTCATGCAAGCAGAGACAAGTGTGCAGTCCCCTGCAGTTGCCAGAGTGGATAAACCTGCCTCCTTGTCCACATCTATTCCTGCCATAGCCCCAACATCAGCCATTGAGGAGTCAGCTGAGTTATTTGACCACAGCATCAGCCACTTGCACCTTGATGAGGCCGAGCCATTACTGGATTCAGATGTTGGTTCTGAGGTTGAGGATGACAGGAAGATGAGCCTAGAGAGAGGGAGGAACACTGGTAGAAAAATTGGCATTCATGTTCCCCAAGCACAGCGTATTGCCAAGTTGTATCTAGTGGTGATGATGAAGATGGAGGAGGAGGAGATGGAGATGATGATGATGAGATCACTGATGCAACTTGGGTGCCAGATATAGCAGAGGAGGAAACTGAAGGTGAGGTGGCACAACCCCAAGGAGACTGACATCAAGAAAGAGTAGAGAGCAGCCACCCTATTCCATCACATTCTGCAGCTGTTATCTCCCGGCCCACTCCCCAAAGCTCAGCTGTCTATACCTTTTTCAGCACATCTGCAGCAGATCGCACTGTTGCTATCTGCAAACTGTGTCTCAGGCACATCAAATGTGGCAAAAACACCAACCATTTGGGTACCACATGCATAACAAGGCATTTAATGTCCGACCACTCAGCCCATTGGCAAGCCACATAAAAGGAGCACAAATCTCCTCCTCCACCTCCTTACCCACTTCAGTCTGCCCTTGCTATACCAAGTCATTACCTCTCCGCAGCCTCCGCTGATAGGGATGATGGTGTCCCAGGTCCCAGCAGCACATCTGCCAGCAGCACACCACCGGCTATAAACTGTAGCCGGCAAATTTCTCTGCCCCATCTGCTGCAGCGGAAAAAAAAATACAGTCCCTGACACCCATAAGCCCAGCGTCTAAATGCAAGCTTGTCAAAGCTATTGGCTCTCCAACTTCTGCCTTTCAGCCTGGTGGATTCTGCCCCCCTCTGTGAATTTGCACAATGTGCTGTACCACAATGGCAAGTTCCCAGTCGCTACCTCTTTTCACGTAAGGCCGTTCCATCTCTCTACCATCACATGGAAGGGAATGTTCTGGCATCGTTGGCAAGGCAGTCAGCCATAAAATCCCCTTACTGCTGACACGTGGTCCAGCAAACATGGGCAGGGATGATATATTTTGTTCACAGCACACTGGGTAATGTTGCTTGCAACTCGAAGAGATGCAGGACAGGGCTCGGTGCTGCAGCTTGTTATGCCCCCACGTCTCCATACAGCTGGTCGTGATGATGTTAGACCTGTGAGCTCTACCCCCTCCTCCACCACCTCCATGCCCTTCTCTGCAGAATTGTCCTATTAACATCAGTTACCCCATAAGCGTTCAAAGGGCTATTCCCAGAGTCAGGTTAAAAGTCAGGCATTACAGCCGCGATCAGTTTTAAATGACTTTTTTCCTTTAGAAATGTAATTTTGCTGTGGTACTGTTCTAAACACAGGAAAACTGCGCCACTTTACAGGCATACTATAGACACCCCTCAGGCATGATATTTACCCAGGCACGATATTTAAAGGACTATTTCATTTTTATTGTTTTACTTTAAGCATTATTAAAATCACTGCTCCCGAAAAAACGTCCATTTTTAAAACTTTTTTTGCATTGATACATGTCCCCTGGGACAGGACCCGGGTCCCCAAACACTTTTTATGACAATAACTTGCATATAAGCCTTTTAATTTTTCATGTTCTTGTCCCATAGACTTTAACGGTGCTCTGGCAGCTTTTGATTTTTGCCACGAACATCGAATATTGTTGAGTGTGCGCCGAACGTCCGAACAACCAAAGTTCAGCCCGAACTTATGCTCAGGCCGAACTGTTCGCCCATTCCTACATACAGGTTAAGCTTTTATATTTGGTAGGGATTTAGCAGGAATTTTTTAAACTTAGCTGTGTTTGTATTTGCTAAAAATGGTTCTAGTTTATTTTTTGTGAATATATTGCTTTGATAAACATTTGCGGTTTGGGGGGGTCTTTTACAAACTCTGAAAGCAATAAGTGAAAAATAAAAAAGCAAAAGAAAAATTGCAAAAATGGTCTGGCCAGCTGAGTTTAACCACTTCCCGCCCGGCCTATAGCAGATTGACGGCCGGGCGGTGGTTGTGTTATCCTGACTAGGGATGAGCTTCGAGTTCGGGTCGAACTCATGTTCGACTCGAACATCGGCTGTTCGCAAGTTCGCCGAACAGCGAACAATTTGGGGTGTTTGCGGCAAATTCGAATGCCGCGGAACACCCTTTAAAAGTCTATGGGAGAAATCAAAAGTGCTAATTTTAAAAGCTTATATGCAAGTTATTGTCATAAAAAGTGTTTGGGGACCTGGGTCCTGCCCCAGGGGACATGGATCAATGCAAAAAAAAACCTTTTAAAAACGGACGTTTTTTCAGGAGCAGTGATTTTAATAATGCTTAAAGTCAAACAATAAAAGTGTAATATTCCTTTAATTTTCATGCCTGGGGGGGTGTCTATAGTATGCCTGTAAAGGGGCACATGTTTCCCGTGTTTAGAACAGTCTGACAGCAAAATGACATTTCGAAGGAAAAAAGCCATTTAAAACTACTCGTGGCTATTGCATTGCCGGTCCGACAATACACATAGAAGTTCATTGATAAAAACAGCATGGGAATTCCCCACAGGGGAACCCCGAACCAAAATAAGACCCTTCAGGTCTGGTATGGATATTAAGGGGAACCCCGGCCAAAAAAAAAAACGGCGTGGGGTCCCCCCAAAAATCCATACCAGACCCTTATCCGAGCACGCAACCTGGCAGGCCGCAGGAAAAGAGGGGGGGACGAGAGAGCGCCCCCCCTCCTGAACCGTACCAGACCACATGCCCTCAACATTGGGAAGGTGCTTTGGGGTAGCCCCCCAAAACACCTTGTCCCCATGTTGATGAGGACAAGGGCCTCATCCCCACAACCCTGGCCGGTGGTTGTGGGGTCTGCGGGCGGGGGGGCTTATTGGAATATGGAAGCCCCCTTTAACAAGGGGACCCCCAGATCCCGGCCCCCCTGTGTGAAATGGTAAGGGGGTACTTTTACCCCTACCATTTCACTAAAAAACTGTCAAAAATGTTAAAAATGACAAGAGACAGTTTTTGACAATTCCTTTATTTAAATGCTTCTTCTTTCTTCTATCTTCCTTCATCTTCTTCTTCTTCTGGTTCTTCTGGCTCTTCTGGTTCTTCCTCCGGCGTTCTCGTCCAGCATCTCCTCTGCAGCATCTGTAATCTTCTTCTCCTCGGGCCACTCCGCACCCATGGCATGGGGGGAGGCTCCCGCTCTTCACTTCATCTTCTTCTCTTCTTCATCTTCTTCATCTTCTTCTCTTCTTCTCTTCTTCTCTTCTTCTCTTCTTCATTTTCTTCTCCAGGCCGCTCCGCATCCATGCTGGCATGGAGGGAGGCTCCCGATGTGTGACGGTGTCTCCTCGTCTGACGGTTCTTAAATAACGGGGGGCGGGGTCACCCCGTGACTCCGCCCCCTCTGACACACGGGACATGACGAGACTTCCCTGTGGCATTCCCCGTGATGTCACAGGGAAGTCCCGTCAAGTCACCGTGCGTCAGAGCGGGGCGGGGTCACCGTCAGATGAGGAGACGCCGTCACACAGCGGGAGCCTCCCTCCATGCCAGCATGGATGCGGAGCGGCCCGGAGAAGAAAATGAAGAAGAGAAGAAGAGAAGAAGATGAAGCAGAGAAGATGAAGAAGAAGATGAAGAAGATGAAGAGAAGAGCCATGGCATGCGTGCGGAACGGCCCGAGGAGAAGAAGATAGAAGAGGCCGCAGAGGAGATGCTGGACGAGAACGCCGGAGGAAGAACCAGAAGAGCCAGAAGAACCAGAAGAAGATGAAGGAAGATAGAAGAAAGAAGAAGCATTTAAATTAAGGAATTGTCAAAAACTGTCTCTTGTCATTTTTAACATTTTTGACAGTTTTTTAGTGAAATGGTAGGGGTAAGTACCCCCTTACCATTTCACACAGGGGGGGCTGGGATCTGGGGTTCCCCTTGTTAAAGGGGGCTTCCAGATTCCGATAAGCCCCCGGCCCGCAGACCCCCACAACCACCGGCCAGGGTTGTGGGGATGAGGCCCTTGTCCTCATCAACATGGGGACAAGGTGTTTTGGGGGCTACCCCAAAGCACCCTCCCAATGTTGAGGGCATGTGGCCTGGTACGGTTCAGGAGGGGGGGGCGCTCGCTCCTCCCCCCCCCTTTTCCTGTGGCCTACCAGGTTGAGTGCTCGGATAAGGGTCTGGTATGGAATTTAGGGGGACCCCCACGTCATTTTTTTATTAAAATCACTGCTCCTGAAAAAACGTCCGTTTTTAAAAGTTTTTTTTGCATTAATCCATGTCCCCTGGGGCAGGACCCAGGTCCCCAAACACTTTTTATGACAATAACTTGCATATAAGCCTTTAAAATTAGCACTTTGGATTATTCATGTTCATGTCCCATAGACTTTAACGGTGTTCGCGTGTTTGAACGATCTTTTTTCCTGTTCACATGTTCTAGTGCAAACCGAACAGGGGGGTGTTCGGCTCATCCCTAATCCTGACTGGGCATCATATGACGTCCAGCAGGATAACCCCCTAGCGTGCGCCCGCGGGGGCACGCAACGCGCCGATCGGGGACGGCGTGTGTCCCTCGGACACAACGCTTCCTCGATCACGGTAAACAGCCAGTGAATTTGGCTGTTTACCACGTGAACGGCTGTGTCAAAGTCACAGCCGATCACATGTCATAACAAACTCGGCGGCGTGCTCCATGCGCGCCGCCGGAGGAGTGCAGGGCAGGTATCGAGGAAGGCGGATGTCCTTTGGACACAGCTCTTCCCCGATCAGGGTAAACAGCCAATGAAATTGGCTGTTTACCACGTGACCGGCTATGTCCAATCACAGCCGGTCACAAATGTAAACACAGAGGAGCAGTTACCATCTGATCTCTGCTCTCTCCTCACACACCGATCGTGTAAGGAGAGAGCAGGGATCAATAAGTGAGATTGTCTGTAACAGTATATTGTCTGTACTATACCACTGTGCACAACACGACCCCCCCCAATAAAGAGGACCTGTCAATCAGCCCATCTGTCAATCAGCCCATCTGTCAATCAGCCAATATGTCAATCAATCAGCCCATCTGTCAATAATCTGTCACAGGCCCACCGCCATCAGTACCACCATTGGTACCGCCACACAGGCTACCAGTACCGCCATCAGTACCACCGCCAGTTCCTCCATCGGTACCGCCATCAGGCCCACCGCCATCAGTACCGCCATTGGTACCGCCACACAGGCTACCAGTACCGCCATCAGTACCACCCCCAGTTCCGTCATCAGGCCCACCATCGGTACCGCCATCAGGCCCACCATCTATACCACCACACAGGCCCACCACACAGGCCTGCTACCAGTATTGCCACCAGTACCGCCACCACCACCTGTACCACCATCACGAAACCATCACCCGTACCACCACCTGTGCCGCCATTGGTACCACCACCACCCATACCGCCACCTGTACTGCCATCGGTACCGCCACAAAGGCCTGCCACTAATATCACATTGGTACCACCACTACCACCAGCAGTACCATTACATAAGCCCACCAAAAAGCACTACCATAATGTCGCAAAGGGTTTACACACCTGAGGAGGCATATGCCCTTTTTACCATGGTGGATGATGAGAGCAGCGGGGAGCCCCCATCATCCGATTCTGGTTCAGAATACAAGCCAGTGGAGGATAGTGGATCAGGGTCCGAGTCCTCGGAGGAAACCGTCCCTCCTAAAAGAATGAGATCAGGACCGAGATCAGGACCAAGATCAGGACCAAGATCAGGAGATCTGCCCACCACCAGCAGCACCAGACACCAGGAAGAGGAGCCCAGTACAAGTACTGGAATCACACGCCCAACCCGAAGAACCCAGCCCCAGTCCTACCTTCCCGATGCCCTGGCAAACCCCTTATGGTTGCCTGCCAACTCAGGATCCCCTATCATCCCCCCTTTCACTGCACAGCCAGGTGTGCAGCCCGACACTACAAATTTTTCTCAATTTGATTATTTTTGTTTATTTTTCCCACAAGATTTGCTGCAGAATATGGTGGATCAAAGTAACCTATATGCATCCCAATGTATTGCTGCCAACCCCAATTCTTCCTATGCCCGCATGTTCCTGTGCGTGACGCCTAACACTGGACGAATTTAAATAGTTTTTCGGCCTTACGTTTAATATGGGGCTTACAAAAAAGAATGAAGTTCATGCATATTGGTCCACCAATCCCATTCACCACATGCCCATATATTCCGCTGTCATGTCCAGGACAAGATACGACATGATTATGTGTTTTCTCCACTACAGTGATAATTCACAGTGCCCTCCCTGAGATCATCCCAACTACGACGAATTGTACAAGATACGCCCCCTAATCAATTCCTTTTCCCAGCGATTTAGAGACATTTTTATCCCAGACCAAAAAATTTGTGTGGACAAGTCCCTCATACATTTCACTGGCCAACTGCACTTCAAGCAGTATATACCAAGCAAGAGAGCCAGGTATGGGCTGAAATTAGATAAATTATGTGACCGAGTCACTGGATATGTCTTCACATTCCGGATCTACGAAGGCAAAGACTCCCAGCTCCAGCCCCATGATTGCTCCACATATATTGGAACCAGTGGGAAAATTGTCTGGGAGGTGGCATACCCCCTGTTCGACAAAGGATACCATTTATATGTCGACAACTATTATACAAGCCTGCCCCTTTTTTGTCACCTTTTATAGTAAAAAAAAACCCCGGCCTGTGGTACTTTAAAAGAAAAACCGGAAGGGATTTCCACAAAATCTGTTGACAAAAAAATTGCAAAATGGAGAATCAGCATTCATGGGGAACGAAGAGGTGGAAGTGGAGGGACAAGAAATGTCCACATACTCTCTACCATCCACAATGACACCGTGGTGGAGATCCAAAGAAGACGCGGCCCCATTGTAAAGCCGAATGTGTCCACGATTACAATATATACATGGGGGGTGGATTTAAACGATCAGATGCTACAGCCCTATTTATCAACCAGAAAGTCCTGTTTTTCGTACAAGAAAATTGTGTTTCACCTGTTTCACATGACCCTTTTTAATTTGTTTGTCTGCTATCAAAAAGCAACTCAAAACCAACAAATCACCTACCTCAAGTATATTGAAGATATCGTCACTGCCCTCATTTACCAACAAGGTCCCGCCCCAGGAAGCATTCGCTCTGATAGCGTGAATCGACTTCACGAGCAACACTTTCCCTATCACATTCCCCCCACAGAATCTGGAAGAAGACGCCAAAAGAAATGCCATGTATGCAGCAGAGGAGGAGTAAGAAGAGATACCAGCTATTATTGTCCCCAATGTCCCTCCCAACCTGGCCTGTGCATTGGAGATTGCTTCAAAAATTATCATACATCCATCCAATATTAGTTCCCCTTATTATTAACAGACTGCCATTTCCCCATTTGCCTGCTATCATGTTAATTAACTGACCCTGGCCTGTTTACCGACAATGTCTTTGCTTGCCGATTTAAACCACGTTTCTGACTTCCACGTGCACCAACCTCAGCCTGTTTACCAACGATGTCTCTGCCTGCCGATTTAAACCATGTTTCTGACTTTCACGTGCACCGACCTTGGCCTGTTAATCGACCATGTTTTTGCCTGCCACTTGGACTGATCTTTTGGCCACCTACTTCAGTACACAGGGGTCTCACATATGTGAGGGGCTTCAGAATAGTGTTCTGAGTAGAGAAAAACAGTTTTTTGTTTTCTGTGCTCCCAGAACAGGGTTTGGTTGCCCGGAGGCTTCAAAGTGATTTGGGTGGGAGAAGCCTCTACTCCTGTCCCCCTGGCCCTAAGCTTGATAGTCCTTCCTGCTGCCTGGACCAATACTTTGGCTGTGCTGACCATATTACTGCCTGTAATGACCCATGACATTATGGACCATGTTTCTTCCTGCTGCTTTGACCAATACTTTGGCTGTGTTGACCATATATCTGCCTGCTGCCTCTACTGACTTTGGACAGTATTTCTGCCAGGACACCTCTGCCCCTGGACCTGTGCTTTGGCTGTGCTCTGGCTGTGCTCTGGCTGTGTTGACAGTATCTCTGCCTGTACAAACTATGGACAGTATTCCTGCCTGCTGCCTGGATGATTGCTTTTGCTGTCGCTGACCTCATTCCTGCCTGCTGCCTGGACCGATGCTCTCCTCTTTGGACAACTGCACTTCTAAAACTACAGGTAATCTTTTGTTATTTGGTATGTACCTGCTATGTGTTAGAAATAAGAGCCTTCAAAAATGTGATCGGTAGTCAGCAAATGATATGTGTAATTAATACTGCTAGATTGCCTAAAGGTGCTACTTGGATGTTGGGCCTTTGTATGTGGCCAGGCTGTGTAAAAGTCTCAAACATGTGGTATTGCCATACTCAGGAGGAGTAGCAGAATGTATTTTGGGGTGTCATTTTTGCTATGTACATGCTATGTGTTAGAAATATCTTATAATGGGACAACTTTTCATTTTTTTTCCACATTTTCCAAAAACTTCTGGAAAAAAAATGAACCGTTCAAAAGACTCACTATGCCTCACAGATTATACGTTGGGGTGTTTACTTTCCAAAATGGGGTCATTTTGTGGACAATTCCATTGTTCTGGTGCTCCAGGGCCTTCAAAAGTGTAATAGGTGGTTGAGAAAGGATATGTGCAATTTATGCTTGTAGAACGCCTGAAAGTGGTACTTCAATGTTGGGCCTTTGTATGTGGCCAGGCTGTGTAAAAGTCTCACACATGTTGTATCGCCATACTGGGGAGGACTAGCAGAATGTATTTTGGGGTGTAGCTGCAATTATGCATATGCTGTGTGAGAGAAATAACCTGTTAATTTGACCAGTTTGTGTAAAAAAAAAAAAAAAATCTTAATTTTTCCAAGAATTGTTGGAAAAACTTCAAAAAAATCACCATGCCTCTTAGTAAATACTTTGGACTGTCTACTTTCCAAAAAGGGGTCATTTGGGGGGTATTTGTTCTTTCCTGGCTTATTGGTGTCTCAAGAAATGAGGCCATCAGTACACCAGGTGTGATCAGATGTGATCAGTTTTCAGTGAATGACACCATAGTTTGTAGACTCTATAACTTTCACAAAGACCAAATGATATACATTAATTTGGGTTATTTTTACCAAAGATATGTAGCAGTATAAATTTTGCCACGAATTTATGAAGAAAAATTACTTATTTGCAAAATTTTACAATAGAAACTAAAAAAAGGTGTGTTTTTTTTTTTTTAAATTTTCACTGTTTTTTCGCTTATATTGCAAAAAATAAAAAAAACAGTGGTGATTAAATACCACCAAAAGAATCTCTATTTGTGAGAAGAAAATGAGAAAAATTTTGTTTGGATACAGTGTAGCATGATTGAGTAATTGTCATTCAAAGTGCAAGAGCGCTGAAAGCTGAAAATTGGTCTGGGCGGGAAAGTGCATAAGTGCCTGGTATTGAAGTGGTTAAAAGTGGAGCGCAGGGCCATATGTAGGTATTGTTTCAATTAAGATCTAATGTTTGCACGTTCAAATAAGTTAAAAAGTTTTCAATTTCCATGGCATGTATTTTTCACATGACTTTAGGCAAAATGTATTGTAGTCAACGAGGAAGGTGAAATTATGGTGTTTTAGGTGGTTTCATGTGTATTTCCACCATTACAGACAGGTTGGGATAACACCTACTTTATATTTGTTACATGTTCCTATTTAAATTGCATACCTTTAAAAATTATTTTAAAATTGCAGCTTATCTTTTTTTAGGTGCACTTTTCTGCAGATTCCGGCAATGTAAAATGCTACTAGTTCTCTTTTTTTATCAGGGGCTGGGGAGCTGTTTTTACTATAATTAACCCTGTCTGTACTGTGCCAGCCAATATCATCTTATCAGCTGCATTTGAGCACCTTTTCTATCAAGGGTTAGACATTTAGAAGCATTGTGTGTAATATGAATTGGATTCAGCTAGTACAGAATTATAAAAAATATATATATTTTTTTTTAGGTATGCTGTGTAAATTAAAATATACAGTATATACAGTATAACAAACATATAGTCTGGTTTTTCTCAAATATGACTGCAAATACGGAAATACACTTTAAGGCTGTTTAAGCTCTTTAAAGTCTTTAAATGGCTCTTGGGGTTTCTCTTGTTTATTTTCTGAATGTTCTTTTATTTGTTTTTGAGCATAGAGCTGTTTGTTAAGGTATTTTACAACAGCTGTAAAAAAAGATGTGAAATTAGCACCCAGAAACATTTAACTAGTGCCCTGCAGGTTTTTTAAATTGTATTTTACTGTTGTTTGATCTTTTTTTTTTCTATTGACTAGAAATCATTAATAATATTTAGATGCAAATATACCACTAAAAATGGTAAAATATTTTACTTTTGTTGTCCTTTTTATAGTTTGATGTGTTCTATATTGTTACTTCATATGTTTTGGACAAAAAGAAAAAAAAATGGATCAGAAATAGAGGGGAGTATTCATGACATCCAGGGAGTGACGATGACACTGGAAGAAGGACCCTCCCAGTCTGCTGAGGAAAGGAAGAAGATTCAGGATGCGATGGAGAGTAACATGACCTCAGATCTAGGTCAGCATTTGGGCTTTTACATTGTTTAGAAAAAAAATGCATAGTTGTGATGCAACTAAAAATGAACAGAGCATATCCCTCTATAGTTAGTACTAGTCTTAATCCAAAGCACCAAGTGTGTTATTTGTCTCCCCTCTGCTATTTGCATAAGTCACTTCTGATTATCTCGACAGCACAGAATCCCTGGAGATTGCCCCATCCCCTCTCCAGCACACAGAAGGTGATTGACAGCCTCAACTGTACATGTTTCCCTATGAGATTGTGTTGGAAGGGTGTGTCCATCACCTCCGTTTAGGTCTCAGAATGCGCTCAGCTACCTGTTCTATGCTGTGCAATGTATAACATCAGATCCCTGCCCCCTGCCTGCTGTTGCTGAAAACTAGTCTTTGATCTCTGTGTTTAAAGGGCTATAGAGGAGAGGAGGCTGTAGGTAAACATGTACAACTTATGCAGGAGGATTTGTTTTTTAATTCTGCGTATCATCTGAGGTTTTCCACTTTAGTGGATATATGTAATAGTTTACAACCACGTTTAAGATGTGCTACCAGCACATTAAAAAAAAATGGTCTGTCTTAACTCAGGACACCTTAACACATAATAACATTTGTTAATGTAAGACACAGTCTGAATGGCCCTTAGATTTTACTTCTATTTTAAGCAATTAGGTTGTGTGAGTGCAGAAGCTAATCTATCTAGTGACAATATTTTTAATCTTTAGATTTAATTCAATTAATATATGGAAGAACAAACATGGAAAAATGAGACGCCAAAGTAAAATTACTGTAATGCAAAAATTGCAATAACAACTGAAAATATTTGCTTACTGAAAATAAGCTATACTTTCATGTAAATGTCCAACAGAACAGAACCCCTTCCAGGCAGCCATTGTAGAGGTACAAGTAGTGGCCAAGTAAATAATCATAATTTTACATGTACATACAGTATGTTTCTGCAGATAAGAGCCTGGTTATTAGATAATCAATAATTCATGATCTCTTCTCATTTTTGTATTGTACCCCTGGTACTAAGACATCTTCTGCAATTTGCAAATGAAGTGCATTATCTAGTTAAATGCTTACTTTTATTCAATAATGTACTTCTGTATTCATCGCCGTGCCTAATCCACACCACAGTACTAATTTATACTATTATGCACAACATTATTACTTAGTAATAGACCTATGCACTATTACTTTAAAGTTCCCTAACAGCATCTATTAGTGTTAGTTGGAAGTCTGCCATTTTCAGTTCACATCAAGGAGATATAAATGTATGACGACCTGCTGCTGCTGCTAACGTTTCTGTACGCTGTGTTTGGCTATCGTCAACTACTTCCAGTACTTTATTTATGAATGTTTGTATAATTCTGTATGCAAAGTTTACAATATAGAGAAGGTAATAAAAAAGAGAAATATAATATGTGGATCCTGAGAACTGACTCCCTGGGTGAAGCTTTAATTCAAACATCCCATCAGTAATAACAAGAGAGAAATGTATGTTTGCAGTGAGAAAATACCTTCTGCGGTTGAATAGGAGTGACTGTACAATGAGAGGTAAGTCATCATTAAAGTGGCACTGTCACTACAGGATCAAAGCTGAAAGAACACATACCTAAAGCAGAAGAGGCAATATACACCTTACCTGAAGCCCATGTGGAAATGTACACAATGCTGCTCCTCGAATACTGCTCCTCGAATCTGTGCGGTCCGGGCCAGGGCGCCGCTCGGCGCACGCGCAGTTGCCTGCTTTGGGGCCAGGAGATGCTGCTCTGATTAGACCGGCTGCTCTCGATCTGGATATCCCCATATATAGGGCTGGTCTTTTCAATTTGGTGGGACATACAACAGGCAGCAACCCAGCAGAGCGGTGCACTCTCAGATCCCCTTGTTATCTACCGTGGGGTAAGTTTGACTGATGGCTGCCTTTCCTGGCAAGGCTATTGCATACAAATATATATTGACCTCAGCATTTATGTTTACCGTCATTTGTACCTATGTTTTCTTTTATACACCAGAACTGCAGCTCATTCAAGCTTTCCCCTTACCTACAAGTATCTGATGTTATATTTATCTGGGATGCCCTGGTCTCTGTCTGCTGCCAGTCTGATCTTTTTCAGAGATATCTTTACTTCTGATCGTTTTCAGCGATCCATTGATTAAGCCCACCTTTGTGAATACATCTTTTCCTTTTTACATTCAATCGGTAAGCCATTTTGGTTTATATATTTTGCTAATCCAGCCATCCTCTCTGCATCTCCCTTCCCCTTTCTCCTTTCCTTTCTTCCTTTTCCCAATCCCCCCTCCCCTGCCCTCCCTCCCTCTTTTCTTTCCCCTTTTTCTTCCCCCCCCCCCTTCCCTTCCCCCCCTACTTTCTTTTCCTTTTCTCTTTTTCTTTTTCCCATTCCCCCCCCCTCCCCCCTTTTTGTTTGTCTGTATGGTCTCCCCCTCCTCGTTCCTTAGTCCAGCGTTCAAGTACCCAATTTGCAAACTATGCATTACCGCCATCCCCTGCTTACCCACCAACCTGCCTAATTTTAACCACTTCCCTACCCGCCCATAGTCATATGACGTCCACAGATGGGATCTCCCATCCTGGGTGGACGTCATATGACGTCCTGGGATTCCCGGCCGTCTAGGGGGCGCGCGCCCGCCGCGTTCCTCGGGACCCGGTGAGTGTGCCCGGTGGCCGCGATGTCTGCCGGGCACCCGTGATTGCCCGTTAACCGGGCCGGCATGTGGATCTGTGTGTGTAAACACACAGATCCACAGCCTGTCAGCTCTGAGGAGAGCGATCTGTGTTCCCAGAACGGAGGAACACTGATCGGTCTCCTCCCCTAGTGCGTCCCCTCCCCCTTCAGTTAGAATCATTCCCTAGGAAACATAGAAACATATTAACACCTCCCCGCCCCCTAGTGGTTAACCCCTTCACTGCCTGTCACATTTACACAGTAATCAATGCAATTTTATAGCATTGATCGCTGTAATCGCTGTATAAATGTGATTGGTCCCAAAAATGTGTCAAAAGTGTCCGATGTGTCCGCCATAATGTCGCAGTCACCAAAAAAAATCGCAATCGCCGCTAAAAAAAAATTAAAAAATCTATCCCGTATTTTGTAGACGTTATAACTTTTGCGCAAACCAATCAATATACACTTATTGCGATTTTTTTTACCAAAAATATGTAGAAGAATACGTATGGGCCAAAACTGAGGAAAAAATGTGTTTTTTAAAAAAAAAAATTGGGATATTTATTATAGCAAAAAGTAAAAAATATTGTGTTTTTTTCAAAATTGTCGCTCTTCTTTTGTTTATAGCGCAAAAAATAAAAACCGCAGAGGCGATCAAATACCACCAAAAAAAAGCTCTATTTGTGGGGAAAAAAGACATCAATTTTTTTTGGGTACAATGTCGCACGACCGCGCAATTGACGTTTAAAGTGCGACAGCACTGAAAACTAAAAATTGGCCTGGGAAGGAAGGGGGTGAAATTGCCCGGTATTGAACCGGTTAATCATTAATTTCAATTATGATATCTAATGTTTTTGTAGACCTCCTTTTGTATGGGCTGTCCTGGACCACTGGTCTGTGCTGTCCTTCCATCTGAGACCTTAATCTTTCATAGGGCCCTTGCCATGCCTCAACACTAGGGGTTGGATTTTTCTATTTAAGTAGTTACTCGCACTTTTTCCTACAGTATACCTATTGAGAACAACCTCCAATTTTTTGTGACTTTGATATATGTTTTTCTTTGTTTGTATGTATTTTTTATTAGAACCTCTAGCTCCTGAAGAAGCGTTCTCTGTCAACGTGAAACATGTAGAGCAATTGGAGAATACACCACTTTGGAATACCAGACCTGCAGTGCTCCTTCAATCTCAAACTTTCTAGGGGAAGTCTACCCTTTTCCTTTATCTGGAATTTAATGTACTGTCATGAGTATTAGAATTACTTAGGAGACTGCAGGATAGGATCCTCAATGGTGTTACTACATGTGTTGTATGCCTATATCTGATGTGTTTTTTTTAAATGTTCATGTCCACTTCCCATGTGTTCTCTGTATGTTATTAATAAAATTTAACCTTTTTACATACCTTTTGTAGTCCACTACAGTTGTGCCTTAAAAGTCCCATTTTTAGTCCTTTGTTGTTTCTACTGCAAATATAAGGCCATTTGAAGGGGTTGAATACCTTCCTTCCCTGCCACATGCTGTGGTTCCTTCTGCCAGTATATACATCCTGTAGTGGTTTATGAGCTGGTGGGAAGAACCACAGCATGTCGCAGGGGATAAGGTATTCTACACAAGGGAGTAACACACGGGTGGACTGAAAGGTAAGTATACTGTTTTCAAGTATGTGTTCTGGAGTGCAAAATCTGGTGCAGCTCTGCACAGAAATCAGCTTTCAGGTTTTTTTTTCCTTCAAAACTTAAAGTGTTACTAAACCCACAAAAGTAAAATCAGTTTGTATATGCTGTAAAGCATGCTTCTAATACTCACTGTGGAACCTAAGGGATTAATCCTCATTGTGTAAAAAGGCTGTCTGATCCACACCTTCTTTTACTGTCCCCAATCCATCTCCTGATAGAACAGAGCCTTGGAGGCACTCTGCACATGCTCTTTTTGGTGTGTAATTCTAGAGAGTTTTTCTTTTCTTGGGAGGGTGCATGTGAGTAGCACAGGGCCAATACGCACTGTCCAGACAGAGGGTCAGGGGTCCTACAGCCTCATAGGACAGTCACAGTATAATGAAAACTGCTCCTACAAGCTTTAACCTGACACTGATAGAAGTCATAAGACTGCTTTATAATGCTGATGAGAAAAGGTATTTAGCAGTTTATATTTAATAAAATAATTGCAATTTCACATTCTGTGTAATGTGGGAGACCAGATATAGTGAATGCAGGGTCCTTAGTTTTGAAACCTTTAATTGAACAAGCTGAAGTTAGAAGCTTATTGGCAACCATGAAGAGCTGCATCAGATTTTGCACTCTCCAGTTTTAGTAAATCAACTCCATCGCATTACAGTAAGGTGACATGCTTTCTGCAACACGATCCTTGAAAAAAATGCATATTTATTTTTATGAATCTCCAGCATGGAGAATAGGGATGAGCTTCGAGTTCGAGTCGAACTCATGTTCGACTCGAACATTGGCTGTTCGCAAGTTCGCCGAACAGCGAACAATTTGGGGTGTTCGCTGCAAATTCGAATGCCGCGGAACACCCTTTAAAAGTCTATGGGAGAAATCAGAAGTGCTAATTTTAAAGGCTAATATGCAAGTTATTGTCATAAAAAGTGTTTGGGGACCCAGGTCCTGCCCCAGGGGACATGGATCAATGCAAAAAAAAGTTTTAAAAACGGCCGTTTTTTCAGGAGCAGTGATTTTAATAATGCTTAAAGTCAAACAATAAAAGTGTAATATCCCTTTAAATTTCGTACCTGGGGGGTGTCTATAGTATGCCTGTAAAGGGGCGCATGTTTCCTGTGTTTAGAACAGTCTGACAGCAAAATGACATTTTGAAGGAAAAAACTCATTTAAAACTACCCGCGGCTATTGCATTGCCGACAATACACATAGAAGTTCATTGATAAAAACGGCATGGGAATTCCCCAAAGGGGAACCCCGAACCAAAATTAAAAAAAAAAAAATGGCGTGGGAGTCCCCCTAAATTCCATATCAGGCCCTTCAGGTCTGATATGGATATTAAGGGGAACCCCGGCCAAAACTAAAAAAAAAAAATGACGTGGGGTTCCCCCTAAATTCCATACCAGACCCTTCAGGTCTGGAATGGATTTTAAGGGGAACCCCGCGCCAAAAAAAAAAAAAAAACGGCATGGGGTCCCCCCAAAAATCCATACCAGACCCTTATCCGAGCACGCAACCTGGCAGGCCGCAGGAAAAGAGGGGGGGGCGAGAGTGCGGCCCCCCCCTCCTGAACTGTACCAGGCCACATGCCCTCAACATTGGGAGGGTGCTTTGGGGTAGCCCCCCAAAACACCTTGTCCCCATGTTGATGAGGACAAGGGCCTCATCCCCACAACCCTGGCCGGTGGTTGTGGGGGTCTGCGGGCGGGGGGCTTATCAGAATCTGGAAGCCCCCTTTAACAAGGGGACCCCCAGATCCCGCCCCCCCCTGTGTGAAATGGTAAGGGGGTACAAAAGTACCCCTACCATTTCACTAAAAAACTGTCAAAAATGTTAAAAATGACAAGAGACAGTTTTTGACAATTCCTTTATTTAAATACTTCTTCTTTCTTCTATCTTCCTTCATCTTCTGGTTCTTCTGGTTCTTCTGGCTCTTCTGGTTCTTCCTCCGGCGTTCTCGTCCAGCATCTCCTCCGCGGCGTCTTCTATCTTCTTCTCCTCGGGCCGCTCCACACCCATGGCATGGGGGGAGGCTCCCGCTCTTCTCTTCTTCTTCATCTTCTTCTCTTCTTCTCTTCTTCTTTTCTTCTCCGGGCCGCTCCGCACCCATGCTGGCATGGAGGGAGGCTCCCGCTGTGTGACGGCGCTCCTCGTCTGACAGTTCTTAAATAACGGGGGGGCGGGGCCACGGTGACTTGACGGGACTTCCCTGTGACGTCACGGGGAATGCCACAGGGAAGTCCCGTCATGTCCCGTGCGTCAGAGGGGGGCGGGGTCACCGGGTGGCCCCGCCCCCCGTTATTTAAGAACTGTCAGACGAGGAGCACCGTCACACAGCGGGAGCCTCCCTCCATGCCAGCATGGGTGCGGAGCGGCCCGGAGAAGAAAATGAAGAAGAGAAGAAGAGAAGAAGAGAAGAAGAGAAGAAAAGAAGAAGAGAAGAAGATGAAGAAGATGAAGAGAAGAGCGGGAGCCTCCCCCCCATGCCATGGGTGCGGAGCGGCCCGAGGAGAAGAAGATAGAAGACGCCGCGGAGGAGATGCTGGACGAGAACGCCGGAGGAAGAACCAGAAGAGCCAGAAGAACCAGAAGAACCAGAAGATGAAGGAAGATAGAAGAAAGAAGAAGTATTTAAATAAAGGAATTGTCAAAAACTGTCTCTTGTTATTTTTAACATTTTTGACAGTTTTTTAGTACCCCCTTACCATTTCACACAGGGGGGGCCGGGATCTGGGGGTCCCCTTGTTAAAGGGGGCTTCCAGATTCCGATAAGCCCCCTGACCGCAGACCCCCACAACCACCGGCCAGGGTTGTGGGGATGAGGCCCTTGTCCTTATCAACATGGGGACAAGGTGTTTTGGGGGGCTACCCCAAAGCACCCTCCCAATGTTGAGGGCATGTGGCCTGGTACAGTTCAGGAGGGGGGGGCCGCACTCTCGCCCCCCCCTCTTTTCCTGCGGCCTGCCAGGTTGCGTGCTCGGATAAGGGTCTGGTATGGATTTTTGGGGGGACCCCATGCCGTTTTTTTTTTTTTTTTGGCGCGGGGTTCCCCTTAAAATCCATTCCAGACCTGAAGGGTCTGGTATGGAATTTAGGGGGAACCCCACGTCATTTTTTTTTTTTAGTTTTGGCCGGGGTTCCCCTTAATATCCATATCAGACCTGAAGGGCCTGATATGGAATTTAGGGGGACTCCCACGCCATTTTTTTTTTTTTAATTTTGGTTCGGGGTTCCCCTTTGGGGAATTCCCATGCCGTTTTTATCAATGAACTTCTATGTGTATTGTCGGCAATGAGTTTTAAATGAGTTTTTTCCTTCAAAATGTCATTTTGCTGTCAGACTGTTCTAAACACAGGAAACATGCGCCCCTTTACAGGCATACTATAGACACCCCCCAGGTACGAAATTTAAAGGGATATTACACTTTTATTGTTTGACTTTAAGCATTATTAAAATCACTGCTCCTGAAAAAACGGCCGTTTTTAAAACTTTTTTTTGCATTGATCCATGTCCCCTGGGGCAGGACCCAGGTCCCCAAACACTTTTTATGACAATAACTTGCATATTAGCCTTTAAAATTAGCACTTTTGATTATTCATGTTCGTGTCCCATAGACTTTAACGGTGTTCACGTGTTCGAACAAACTTTTTTCCTGTTCGCATGTTCTGGTGCGAACCGTACAGGGGGGTGTTCGGCTCATCCCTAATGGAGAATAATGGTGAAGAGAAGAACAGCACAGATATTGCTGAAGAGAAAAGCAGCTCATAGTAGGTATTGTGCTTTCTCTATGTATATATGCTCTATTGCGGGACAATTTAATAATTTGTTTTAGAGAAACTGATATGTTTTTGTCTTCCTAGGGCACTGTTCCAGCTTGCATGCCCAGTAATTCATGTGGCCATGACAGTGCTTTTTGGACCAGAAACCAGTCTTAATATGCTTTTTCCAGATACTGCTTCTGGATTTTGATCAATACTGTTGCCTTAGTGTGGCAGCTGGACAAAAATGACATTGTATCCAGTAGGAATGTAACTGCTGTTTCTACTGCTGCTTTGTCAGTGCTGTAGCCATGTAGGTAAGTCCTCATAGCACTGCTCAGTGAAAGCTGCTGCAAGCTAGATGAAAAATCTTCACTAGTAATGTCTTAGATTACCTTCTCTGATAAAAGTGTGGCTACTATCCAATACACATGTATTTGTTTGATATTGTTGACACAGTTGTCAGTCCATAAAGATGCATATATAGCTTGCCATACATACAACCATCTAAAGAGGCCATTGATTGATTAACCTTCCGCTCTCACTGCAGAGCCAGCAATCATCATAATCACCTCTACCATATATGTTTAATGTGCTTCTCCTAAACCCTAGGGTGCAGTATCATATCATTTTCTAATACATTTACCCACAAATTAGGTCATCTCTTTGGAGGACCTCAGTAGGAAGTACACATCTCCCTTCAGATTCCACTGGCCGGTCACAAAGAAACACTTGATGCTTACTGTTGTTCATAATGTAACTGTTGCTTTTAAAGAATGCTGAATATTTGGGCTGTGGAATTCCATAGAATCAGGAGAGCATGTATTAAGGTGTAAGATCTGCCAATGTATATGTAGATTCTTCTGGCCATATCTAAAATGTTCCCAATCCTGAACTGCTTGTTTTGAAACACCCATACCATTAAATCTTCAGCAATAATCGCTGTAATTACTTGTCATATTGTCCTGCTGAAAGCAAAGAAAAAGAAGTAGGTGGTTTGCTGGTAGATAAATGATAGTATCCTACTAACTGTGTGGATTCTGCATTTAAACTCCTGACAAATGATTCAACATGGCAATACTTCATGTAAGTTGAATGGCAAGGGAGAAAAACATGAAGTCATTGGCTGTGCAATTCTGTGGAAATACACTACTCCTTTAAGAAAGAAGTGGAAAAAAGACATACTATACCAGAAAATGACCTTACAAAGCATTTTTTAAAATATATACAAAGTGACCCCTGTGATACCCACGTGAATAAATCCTCTTAATAGTGTGGTGTAAAACAAGGAATAAATTAAGTCATCATAATTATAAAAGGTTGATGCAATACCTAAATGTGTCCCCACAGTGTAAAAGTGTATCAGTAATAATGATGTTGCACAGCCTATTAACAAAAGGAAATAACAAAGGTGACCATAGCAATTTCTAAACACTCACATGAGTAAAACTGTGTTGCAAATAATCTTGAAAAATAATATTATGACAGTGTCCATAACCACATAAGTGATAAGTGCTGAGTGTTATGCTGAGTGATAAATTGATAATCTTCAATTGTGAAAAAAATAATGCTTCCTTGATAAACTAAAGTCCACAGTTTCAAGTGAAAAACCGTGCTGTTGCTCCAACCACTCTCACCTTAATTTATAATCAAATACACCATATGATAAATCCAAGTTGGTGTTCAAATCACAATTGGCTCCAAATGCTCTCTAAACCCTTCCAGATAAAGTGATCAAACTCAAGTACTGGTCCCTTTAAGGTGCCATTTATCTTGCACTCACCAACATGTTACAAATAAAACATATACAGTGCCTCCCATAGTGTAGTATTTAAAATGCCCCAAGTTTCTTTAAGTTAAAATTATGCTTACATCAAACAAACTTTAAAACTGCATCAAAATAGCAAGATACTTGGCAGTAGCTGCCTCTCACATCACTTCCAGTCCACTGTCTGCTCTGAAATGCCCTACGTGTTACATCACACCACATGACTTCTTCAAGGAACACCCAGACTTTTATCCTAGCATTCTGCTTTTTGTACTTATCTTATATGAAATACAACATCACACCAAAATGTTAAAATTGTTGATATAAGAACTAGTGATATCCTTACATGAGATATTATTAAAGGTTCTTAAAGACATTGTATATAAAGTGTAAAAGAGAAGAGAACAGAAAAAAAGATTAAAGAAAAGCAAGGAACAAGTACTTCTCTCCTTAGTCAGTCTTTCAGGTTTCCTTTTCCGTTTTTAACCTTTTCCTTTGGGTAATGTTTTAACTTGTAGATATTTGATCCAGGAATCCCAAACCCTCTCAAATTTATTGTGCTTGCTAATTTCTCATTAATCACCATCCAAGAGATCTTGTAGTTTTTACTTTGACGCATACTAAATATCAGCAGGAAAAAATACTTTGTAGTTTACTTCAATGACAGACATTGTAAATAATCTTTTAAGTATTTTTTCATTCCATTTGTCCCAGTCTTCAATGACAATATTTGTATTTAGATCTAATTCCCGTGCTCTCAAGTGGGGGAGTTTGTAGTCATGTCATAAGCACCCGTTTTTAAAGGTCGATGAAGCAGAGATGTTGCTTGTTTCATTTATCTAATATTTTTAGGAACAGGCAACATTTGGTGCAACTGAGAGATCTTTCAGGGAGGCATTTTTAAAGTAACTATAAAGTGATGTGGGTTTTGTAACCCATGTTTTGTATGAAATATACTATTTTGTAGAGCCATTTGTCCATTTATATATTTCGTTCAGAAAATCAAGGTTGCTGAAAATTGCAGCTAAAGGATTTTGTTTAGACTGAAGAAAAATGGTTTTACTAACTGTATAAACAGTGCTCAAATGAATGTGTGGTATATATAATTGCTGGCTGCTGTTTGGGCGATAACCATATAAGAATATCTATGTGTTGCAGATTTCTAGACCAATCCAGTCTGAAGAGTAGGTCTCATAATATGTTAGTGAACCCTCATTTTGTTTTGGTGCATAGAAATCTTGCAGAATCTTGAGAAGCCTGCGTCACTTATGCTCCATATACATTTTATTATCTGGGACTTGCATTTTTTATTTCCGACACTGTTAATTTATTACTAAATAGTATTCCAATTTGGGTAATAAAGGAAATAGGATCATTTTAAACACATTATTTCATGACATCCAAGAGAGTAATCTTTTGCTCCACCATTTTCTAAATAGTGTAATTTATAATTATTTATACATTATTTATATATTATTTTTACATATGTGAGATGGAAAGGGTTAGTTTAACTTCAAAAAGGAGAATAAATATGTCCTCCATGAAAGGGGAAAGGGTTTTTTAAGATAAGGTAATATGTATCTGGTAAATTTATATTCAATACTTTCAATCTGAGAGAATTAGTTAGATGAATTGAGATGTCTCTGTATAATTTCAATATGTTAAGGACATTAGTAAGTGTTGTCATTGGGGCAGTAATAAACAGCAGTAAGTTAACATTGAATAGTGAACATTTATGTTCTCCACATATTTTACATTTTATGCTTTGGTTATCATGTACTGATGTAGCTAATGTTCCAATAGCTATAGAAAATAGTGGGAATAAGTGGGAACCTTGTTGTGTTCCTTGCTATACTTAAATCTCATCGGACTTGTATTTTGTGATTGAGATCATAGATTTTGGGGAAGAGTAAAAGGACAACAATGCCATTAAAAAAATTAGGGCCAAAGTCCCACCTGTCTAGAATGTAAAATAGATTTCAATATTTTTTGATAAAACACAACACACACAATACATTGTAATTTTATTGGATTACATTACTGTATCACATAATTTGACCTCAGCTTGCCCCCCAGTGCTTTTTCCAGTGCCCTTGCCTGCATTTTTACTGCACTTTCTGCCTGGAAACTGGAGAAGGACCATGGCATTCAAAAAGCGTGCCTCTACATCAAAAGCGGTATATGACCTGCTGGAAAACAGCGATACAGAATCACTTGCAGAATTAAGTGAGAGCGATTTGTGGGGAAATTCATCATCAGACACAGAAAGTGATTTCAGTGACGATCCTGCGACTGAGCTCAGTGATGTGCGGACTTGGTGCTCTACTGACTGCATTGCGGATCATGCAGCGCCCCCAACATTCCCATTTACTGGAGCACCTGGTATGAAAGTGGATGTTGAAGATGACAACTCCTTGGCATACCTACAACTATTTTTGACCGATGAGGTTATTGAAAAAATAGTTACATAGACAAACAGGTACCAAGAGCAACTACGCATCAGAAGTTTTCAAGGAGCAGAAAGTGGGAACCAGTGACCAAAGAGGACAATTGGAAATTTCTGGGCCTAATAATTATTCAGGGAGTGGTGGGGAAACCCCTGCAGAAGTGATATTGGACAACCAATAAATTACTAGCCATTCCATTCTTTGGCAAGGTCATGTCAGATTACAAATTTTCCCTGATAATGAAGTATTTGCACTTTGAAAACAATGAAGAATTTGATGAAACTACTCATCCAGCACCAAAACTCAAGAAGATTTGGGAAGTATATCAAATGAGTCAGAAGAATTTCCAACGGAGCTATGTGCCAGATAGAGACATCAGCATAGATGAAAGTCTAATCGCCTACAAGGGAAAGTTCAGCTGGATACAATACATGGCATCAAAGAAAGAATGATTTGGCATAAAATCCTTCATGCTATGTGAATCAACAACTGGTTATTACATTTGGAATTCTGTCCTATACACTGGGAAAGAAACCAAATTCAACCCAATATACAGTAATTATGGAATGGCAACATCTTCCGTTCTTTCACAGATTGAGCCATTGCTAAATCAGGGCTATTGTGTAACTACAGACAACTTTTACACATCTCCCGAACTTTATGAGTACCTTCTGCAGAACAAAACGGATGCCTATAGAACCGTTAGGGCTAACCGGTGTGACATTCCACCAATATTTGGCAATAAGAAGCTCAAGACAAGGGAAATGGTTGCCTGGCAGAAAGGCAAAATGATGGCACTGTGATGGCCTGACAAAAAGATGTGTGCCTAATGAGTACAATCCATAATACATCCACTGTCATGGTATAAACAAAAGGTGGAAAAGACATCACAAAGCCACAGGTAGTGATAGACTACAACAACACCATGGAGGTGTTGACAGAGCCGACCAAGCAATGACATTTTATCCAGCAATGAGAGAACAACAAAAAAGTATTACAAGAAGATCTTCAGACATCTTCTTGAGCAATGCTTGTGGAATGCCTACATTCTGCTAAAAAAAAGAGTGACAAGCCTGTGGTTCGTGCTGACTTTGTTTGAAAAGTTGCCGAACCGATCTTTCTGAACCACCAAACACCAATAGCTGTGAATAGAGCTGGACGTCGTGCTGCTGGCAGGGGCGGACTGATAACTCATGGGGCCCCCGGGCAATAGGAGATTATGGGGCCCCCGGGCAATAGGAGATTATGGGGCCCCCAGGCAATCAGAGATTATGGGGCCACACAGTATACACACACACAGTATACAATCACACAGTATACACATACATGTACACACAGTATACACAGACAGATGTAAAAAAAACACAGATTTATACATACTGTCCCTGGTTTTACTTAGGCTGGCAACCCTGATGGGGCCCCCTAGTGGCCCAGGGCCCTCGGGCAGTGCCCGAGTGGCTCAATGGTCAGTCCGCCCCTGGCTGCTGGCGTTGCCAACCCAGAACGCCTGACTGGTTATCACTTCATGGACTACATCCCACCAACTGAAAAAAAGTAGCACCCACAAGAATGTGCGTGGTTTGTTGCTCAAAGCTTGATGACAGTGGAAAGAAAACCAGGTTCCATTGTCCTGATTGTGACGTCGGACTTTGTGCAGTCCCATATTTCAAAATTTATCATACCCAGAATGTTTACTGAAGCAATATGACAAGTAATATTGCACCCTTGTTTGGACAAAAATGTTTTCAGTGTTTTTGATTTGATTATATTATTGACTTAAATGTATTGAATAAAATGTATTATTATTATATTATTATTTGTTATTATTTATAGTTATTTATTATATTATAATTTATGATTTTGTATTTCAAACTTTATCATATGTCTACTAGACTCTGGTTTGGACAGATTTAAGTGAGTTATTCTTAAGAATTAAAGGCCTACAATATGAAACGCCAAATTTCCATGCAAAACAATTGTACCGCTTTCAGCATCAAAAATCTGACGTAATCATACCGCCAGAGAGGTTAATATAGAAGGAGTGTGATCAGTTCTGGTATACATACACAATAAAATGGAAAATGTAGCTCTAATGATCATACAGTATATACATTATGACATAATTCGTGTTATACAATAAAATCATTCTCAAAAATCTATAAATGAATACTCTGGCTTATCTCATTGTACCTGCCCAGTGGGCATTACAGTAAATCCTGACATTTTAAACAATAATGGCTGTAAATAAAGGTGTTGCTCTAGCCCATTCCAGGCTTCCAGTTCTTAGGGGTTAGTTTCAAGTGTGACCTTGGAACCCCTACATTTAGACCACCTTTTATATCAACTATAGTCCATGTTTATTGGTACGACACTAGGGCTTGAAGTGTTATTGGTGATACAATGGAAACATGATAACTTACTTTAAGCCTATATTGAAAGAATCTGAAGACTACCAAATCTAATCTGTGCTTATTAAAATGCCGAATGTCTAGCTAGTATGCTAAACCCAATATAGCATTAAGCCGGCCATAGGTGGTTCGAATCTCGGCCGGTTCAGCAGGGACCAGCCGAGATTCGAACCATCTATGGCCACGCTGATTGTACCCAAGTCAATCCATCATTCTTGTTCTTGATCAGCCTACTAAATTCAGAGATAGCCAGGTAACTTGTATAATTAGAAGGAGGTGAAAAATGGCAACATCTTTATTGCTCTCAGTACAGGTTTTGATTCTTCCCTGCTAATTAATATGCACATAATATATTAACCTAATGTGTGCTTTATTGACCTTGCTTTGTGCACTGGTGCGCAGTCATGTTGGAACAGGAAGGGACCATCCTCAAACTGTTCCCACAAAGTTGAAAGCATGAAATTGTCTAGGTATGCTGACGCCTTAAGAATGCCCGTCACTGAAACTAAGGGGCCAAACCCAACCCCTGAAAAACAACTCCATACCATAATCTCCCCTCCACCAAATGATTTGGACCAGTACACAAAGCAAGATCCATAAAGACATGGATGAGTGAGTTTGGGGTGGAGGAACTTGACTGGCCTACACAGAGTCCTAACCTCAACCCCATAGCACACCTTTGAGATGAATTAGAGTGGAGACTGTGAGCCAGGCCTTCTCGTCCAACATCAGTGCCTTACCTTACAAATATGCTTCCAGAAGAATGGTCAAATATTCCCATAGACACACTCCTAAACCTTGTGGACAGCCTTCCCAGAAAAGTTGAAGCTGATATAGCTGATGTAAAACGTGGGCCAACCCAATATTAAACCCTACGTACAAAAAATGGGATGCCATTAAAGTTCATGTGCGTGTAAAGGCAGGTGTCCCAATACGTTTGGTAATATAGTGTATATATATATATATATATATATATATATATATATATATATATATATATATATATATATATATATATATATATACAGTGGGGACGGAAAGTATTCAGACCCCCTTAAAATCTTTGTTATATTGCAGCGATTTGCTAAAATCATTTAAGTTCATTTTTTTCCTCATTAATGTACACACAGCACCCCATATTGACAGAAAAACACATAATTGTTGACATTTTTGCAGATTTATTAAAAAAGAAAAACTGAAATATCACATGGTCCTAAGTATTCAGACCCTTTGCTGTGACACTCATATATTTAACTCAGGTGCTGTCCATTTCTTCTGATCATCCTTGAGATGGTTCTACACCTTTATTTGATTTCAGCTGTGTTTGATTATACTGATTGGACTTGATTAGGAAAGCTACTAGGTGTGCAACGGATCGTCATCGATCCGTGATCCGTACGGATCAACCTCCGCGGATCGGGTCACCCGCAATCCGCGGAGCGCTCTGTGGCCTCTGCCATAGGAAAGGCCGCGGCTTCAGCCTAGCTCCGGAGCGGCGGCCATCTTGGTACCCCCGGCGGCCGTTTACCACGTGATCGCTCCATCAAATGACGGAGCGATCACTTGTAACAAACCAGCGTCATGTCATGACGCCGGTTCCTCTCTCCCCTCTGTGTACTAATCTGTAGAGTGGAGGGGAGAGATCGGATGGCAGCAGTGCCAATACTCTGCAATGCCCTGCCAATACTCTGCAATGCCCTGCCAATACTCTGCAATGCCCTGCCAATACTCTGCAGTGCCCTGACAATACTCTTCCATGCCCTGACAATACTCTGCAATGCCCTGACAATACTCTGCAATGCCCTGACAATACTCTGCCAATACTCTGCCATACTTTGCCAATACTCTGCCATACCCTGCCAATACTCTGCCAATGCTCTGCCATACCCTGCCAATACTCTGCCATACCCTGCCAATACTCTGCCATACCCTGCCAGTACTCTGCCAATACTCTGCCAATACCCTGCCAATACCCTGCCAATACTCTGCCAATACTCTGTCAATAAACCCTCCAATACCCTGCCAATACCCTGCAATACCCTGCAATACTCTGCCATACCCTGCTAATATATTATTACAGTGGGGGAGATTGTGGATATTACAGTGGGGGAGATTTTTTTTTTGTTGATCCGAAAATGATCCGAACCGTGACTCCCGATCCGAGGAATGATCCAAAACGTGAGTTTTTTGATCCGTTGCACCCCTAAAAGCCACACACCTGTCTATATAAGACCTTACAGCTCACAGTGCATGTCAAAGCAAATGAGAATCATGAAGTCAAAGGAACTGCCTGAAAAGCTCAGAGACAGAATTGTGGCAAGGCACAGATCTGGCCAAGGTTACAAAAAAGTTCTGCTGCACTTAAGCTTCCTAAGAGCACAGTGGCCTCCATAATCCTTAAATGGAAGACGTTTGGGATGACCAGAACCCTTCCTAGAGCTGGCCGTCTGGCCAAACTGAGCTATCGGGGGAGAAGAGCCTTGGTGAGAGAGGTAAAGAAGAACCCAAAGATCACTGTGGCTGAGCTCCAGAGATGCAGTCGGGAGATGGGAGAAAGTTGTAGAAAGTCAACCATCACCATCACTGCAGCCCTCCACTAGTTGGGGCTTTATGGCAGAGTGGCCCGACGGAAGCCTTTCCTCAGTGCAAGACACATGAAAGCCTGCATGGAGTTTGCTAAAAACCACCTGAAGGACTCCAAGATGGTGAGAAATAAGATTCTTTGGTCTGTTGAGATCAAGATAGAACTTTTTGGCCATTAATTCTAAGCGGTATGTGTGGAGAAAACCAGGTACTGCTCATCACCTATCCAATACAGTCCCAACAGTGAAGCATGGTGGTGGCAACATCATGGAGGGTGTTAGTAGGGCAGATAGGCCAGAGTATCCATTTATATTCAGAGATAGCCAGGTAAATGGATACTCTGGCAGATAGGCCAGAGTATCCATTTACCTGGCTATCTCTGAATTTAGTAGGCTGACCAAGAATAAGAATGATGGATTGACTTGGGTACAATCAGGGTGGCCATAGATGGTTCGAATCTCGGCTGGTGCCTGCTGAACCGGCCGAGATTCGAATCACCTATGGCCGGCTTAATGTTATATTGGGTTTAGTATACTAGTTAGACATTCGGCATTTTAATAGGCACAGATTAGATTTGGTAGTCTTCAGATTCTTTCAATATAGGCTTAAAGTAAGTTATCATGTTTCCATTTTATCACCAATAACACTTCAAGCCCTAGTCTCGTACCAATAAACATGGACTATAGTTGATATAAAAGGTGGTCTAACTGTAGGGGTTCCAAGGTCACACTTGAAACTAATCCCTGAGAACTGGAAGCCTGGAATGAGCTAGAGCAACACCTTTATTTACAGCTATTATTGTTTAAAATGTCAGGATTTACTGTAATGCCCACTGGGCAGGTACAATGAGATAAGCCAGAGTATCCATTTATAGATATTTTGAGAATGATTTTATTGTTTAACACGAATTATGTCATAATGTATATACTGTATGATCCTTTGAGCTACATTTTCCATTTTATTGTGTATGTATACCAGAACTGATCACACTCCTTCTATATTAACCTCTCTGGTGGTATGATTATGTCAGATTTTTGATGCTGAAAGTGGTACAATTGTTTTGCATGGAAATTTGGCGTTTCATATTGTAGGCCTGTAATTCTTAAGAATAACTCACTTAAATCTGTCCAAACCAGAGTATAGTAGACATATGATAAAGTTTAAAATACAAAATCATAAATTATAATATAATAAATAACTATAAATAATAACAAATAATAATATAATAATAATACATTTTATTCAATACATTTAAGTCAATAATATAATCAAATCAAAAACACTGAAAACATTTTTGTCCAAACAAGGGTGCAATATTACTTGTCATATTGCTTCAGTAAACATCCTGGGTATGATAAATTTTGAAACATGGGACTGCACAAAGTACCAGCACCTGGTACAATAAATTATACCAGGTTACATGTCATTTTTTGGAATCATCTTGATTTTCTTGGAATCATCCTTTTTTTACACATATATTTACGAATAACGAACCCCATTAAAGTCAATGGGACCCGAATGTCAAAAATCAAAAGTGCCCATTTTGAAGGCTTATATGCAGGTAATTGGGCATACAATGGTTATAGGTGTCCGGGTCATGCCCTGGGGGACATTTATCAATAAAAAAAAGTTTGTGAAAAACTTTATTTTTAAATGAGCAGTGATTTTTTGATTTTTAAAGTAAAAGCCTAAAATGAAAAAAATCCTTCCAATATAGTGCCTGGCGGGATCCCTTAGTCTACCTGTAAAGTGGCAGATCTGTACCATGTCTAGAATCTGCTGCAGCAATAATTGCATTTATAAAGCAAAAAAAAAAAAACATTTTCCCTGCAAGCTGCCTTTATTTTGGTCAGCAACAACAGGAGAGCCAGTGTTTATGATGAGGCCACAATGTATTGCACTGGGAACGAGATTAGAGATTTTTTGGATACATACTGGTGTCACTTTGACTTTGTATAGCAGTAACAGGTGCAGAAAAATTACTCTTTGGGTGTCGGGGGCGCCTTCCCACCGTAACCCTATAGAGGTGCTCTTGATGAAGGCAAAAAAATAGCAATGATATGCATATGGTTGGTGTTTTTGCCACGTTTGATGTGCCTGAGACACAGTTTGCAGATAGCAACAGTAAATGACATACATGTCACAGTAAATTCCTACAACAATTCATCCAGCATGTGCCACGGCTCCTCCATCAGCATGTTGTTGTTTGGTTGCCAGATGAGGTAGTAGATGATATACTCCCATTCTCTGCTGCCATTTGGCTGTCTGTATGGAATGTTTCCTTGCTGAATTGTATGTACTGATTATATTATATTTGAAATAAAAGTAATACTTTGTTAATCTAAATGTATGTGGTTCCAACACACAGAGGGGCATTTCTTGGAAAATAACTTTAGCAATATTTTTTTACTTATTTAGTAAATCATCCTTTTTCAGGGTCATACTCTAGGCTGTGCATTCAATTCAGTATGCTTTTTCTGTAATGGACAGGATCTCAGTAAAAGACAACCTTGCTACTGCTTTAATTTAATGCCTCTCCAGCTTGCATTCAGTAAATTGCTAACAATTCCAGCATGCTATCTTCACCCAGGGACAGAGCCTTTTCATGAGCTAGATCTAAACTATACTAATTAATACTGTTCACCCAAGGAAAGGGCAGTCTTTCCAATGATTCAATTGTATATATTGTGGCAGGGCAAGCCCATGCCACTGTTTAAAATGGTGGTTTATGCCAAATTTTGCAAGAAGCAAGCCCCATCCTCCCTAGGGGGTGGGTGTGTGAATGGAGCCGTGAGAGGTGCTCATATGCACCATGGTGTCCAGGACAGGACAGACCAAGACCCAAGCCTGAGAATGCATTTACGAGGGACAGAGCAACTAGGGAGCTGCAAGGAAAGGCGCAGAGCTAAGGTGCCATGTCTGTGCACAAACACTGGGACGTGTAGGATGGTCAGGAGGATCAAAAGGTATTAATGGTCAGGAGGATCATGAGGTACTACTCATAGCAGTAAAGTTCAAAGGGATACAGGAGGCTGAACGTCATGTTTTGGTCATATTGATGGTGAGAACCTCCTGTGTGGGAAGACATACCTGTATGAACTTTACTTTCTTTTAAAAAAATTGGGCAGGAGAGCCCTAAAAACTATTTCTGGCTTGGAGTAAACTCACAGTTTTGTCACTACCACTGATCTACAAAACACCCTAACATATACAATATATATATATATATATACAGTAGGGACAGAAAGTATTCAGACCCCCTTAAAATTTTCACTCTTTGTTATATTGCAGCCATTTGCTAAAATCATTTAAGTTCATTTTTTTTCCTCATTAATGTACACACAGCACCCCATATTGGCAGAAAAACACAGAATTGTTGTCATTTTTGCAGATTTATTAAAAAATAAAAACTGAAGTATCACATGGTCCTAAGTATTCAGACCCTTTGCTCAGTATTTAGTAGAAGCTAATACAGCCATGAGTCTTTTGGGAAAGATGCAACAAGTTTTTCACACCTGGATTTGGGGATCCTCTGCCATTCCTCCTTGCAGATCCTCTCCAGTTCTGTCAGGTTGGATGGTAAACGTTGGTGGACAGCCATTTTTAGGTCTCTCCAGGGATGCTCAATTGGGTTTAAGTCAGGGCTCTGGCTGGGCCATTCAAGAACAGTCACGGAGTTGTTGTTAAGCCACTCCTTTGTTATTTTAGCTGTGTGCTTAGGGTCTTTGTCTTGTTGGAAGGTAAACCTTCGGCCCAGTCTGAGGTCCTGAGCACTCTGGAGAAGGTTTTTGTCCTGGATATCCCTGTATAAATGGCCACATTCATCTTTCCCTCGATTGCAACCAGTCATCCTGTCCCTGCAGTTGAAAAACACCCCCACGGCATGATGCTGCCACTACCATTCTTCACTGTTGGGACTGTATTGGATAGGTGATGAGCAGTGCCTGAAGAGATTTTTTGGATACATACTGGTGTCATTTTGACTTTGTATAGCAGTAACAGGTGCAGAAGAATTACTCTTTGGGTGTCGGGGACGCCTTCCCACCGTAACCCTATAGAGGTGCTCTTGATGAAGGCAAAAAAAATTGCAATGATATGCATATGGTTGGTGTTTTTGCCACGTTTGATGTGCCTGAGACACAGTTTGCAGATAGCAACAGTGCGATCTGCTGCAGATGTGCTGAAATAGACCCAGACAGCTGAGCTTTGGGGAGTGGGCCAGAGATAATAGCTGCAGAATGTCAAGGAATAGGGTGGCTGCTCTACTACTTTCTTGATGTCGGCCTCCTTGGGGTTGTGCCGCTTCACCTTCAGTTTCCTCCTCTGCTCTATCTGGCACCCAAGTCACATCAGTGACCTCATATAGATATAGATATCTATATCGATAGATAGATAGATAGATAGATAGATAGATAGATAGATAGATAGATAGATAGATAGATAGATAGATAGATAGATAGATAGATAGATAGATAGATAGACAGTATCTCACAAAAGTGAGTACACCCCTCACATGTTTGTAAATATTTTATTATATCTTTTCATGTGACAACACTGAAGAAATTACACTTTGCTACAATGTAAAATAGTGAGTGCACAGCTTGAATAACAATGTAAATTTGCTGTCCCCTCAAAATAACTCAACACACAGCCATTAATGTGTAAACCACTGGCAACAAAAGTGAGTACACCCCTAAGTGAAAATGTCCAAATTGGGACCAATTAGTCATTTCCCTCCCCAGTGTCATGTGACTCGTTAGTGTTACAAGGTCTCAGGTGTGAATGGGGAGCAGGTGTTTTAAATTTGGTGTTATCGCTCTCACTCTCTCATACTGGTCACTGGAAGTTCAACATGGCACCTCATGGCAAAGAACTCTCTGAGGATCGGAAAAAAAAGAATTGTTGCTCTACATAAAGATGGCCTAGGCTATAAGAAGATTGCCAAGACCCTGAAACTGAGCTGCAGCGTGGTGGCCAAGACCATACAGCGGTTTAACAACACAGGTTCCACTCATAACAGACCTCGCCATGGCGGACCAATTAAAGTGAGTGCACATACTCAGCGTCATATCCTGAGGTTGTCTTTGGGAAATAGATGTATGAGTGCTGCCAGCATTTCTGCAAAGGTTGAAGGGGTGGGGGATCAGCCTGTCAGTGCTCAGACCATACGCTGCACACTGCATCAAATTGGTCGGCATTGCTGTCATCCCTGAAGGAAACGTCTTCTAAAGATGATGCACAAGAAAGCACGCAGTTTGCTGAAGTCAAGCAGACTAAGGACAAGGATTATTGGAACCATGTCCTGTGGTCTGATGAGACCAAGATAAACATATTTGGTTCAGATTGTGTCAAGCGTGTGTGGCAGCAACCGGGGGGAGGAGTACAAAGACAAGTGTGTCTTGCCTACAGTCAAGCTTGGTGGTGGGAGTGTCATGGTCTGGGGCTGCATGAGTGCTACTGGCACTGGGGAGCTACAGTTCATTGAGGGAACCATGAATGCCAACATGTACTGTGACATACTGAAGTAGAGCATGATCCCCTCCCTTCGGAGACTGGGCCGCAGGGCAGTATTCCAACATGATAATGACCCCAAACACACCTCCAAGATGACAACTGCCTTGCTGAAGAAGCTGCGGGTAAAGGTGATGGACTGGCCAAGCATGTCTCCAGGCCTAAACTCTCTGTGGGGCATCCTCAAATGGAAGGTGGAGGAGCGCATGGAGGAGTGGAAGAGGACTCCAGTGGCAACTTGTGAAGCTCTGGTGAACTCAATGCCCAAGAGGGTTAAGACAGTGCTGGAAAATAATGTTGGCCACACAAAATATTGACACTTTGGGCCCAATTTGGACATTTTCACTTAGGGGTGAACTCACTTTTGTTGCCAGCGGTTTAGATATTAATGGCTGTGTGTTGAGTTATTTTTAGGGGACAGCAAATTTACACTGTTATACAAGTTGTACATTCACTACTTTACATTGCAGCAAAGTGTCATTTCTTCAGCGTTGTCACATGACAAGATATAATAAAATATTTACAAAAATGTGAGATACTGTGAATATCTATAGATATATACACACATCTGTGTTTGAGCTTATGGAGTGCACACCCTAATGCAATAGGCCAGGCACACCTATGAGTATGAAGGCTTTTTATTAGCACTTGCAAACTACCTGCAAGATATATGTACATTGTACATTTGAACCAGTATTCTCTTATTGTTATAATTCTTTATTTGATATTAAATGTAAAATATCTGCACATTTCAGCTGTTTACAAGACAGGATGTAGAGATTAAAAACACTTAAAGGCATTGTAAACATTCCTGCCTGCATGTATTTTAATGGTTTCATTTGTTGTCCTGTACCAGCCTATGGTAGAGAAAATCTTCATATTTCTGTGTCAGCAGCTTCTGTTTGAGTGAAATCTTAAGGTGTTTGGCATAGCACTGCTCCGGATAGTGCATGACCTCTGTGTGTAGTGTGAGAACTGACATTTTTGGTGAAGAAACTAAATATCCCACAATCCTTGGGTCTCTCAGTCTAATGTTGGTGCCGGTAAGAGCTACACAGTAATTAGATCTGACACAGACACAAAAAGGCAGAGCATTCACAGACACAAAGAAAGTTCACCATGTTGATGAAAATTATTTTTAGCACAATATCAATCCCACATTTGTGATGTGACACAAAGCAGACAGTAAGGCATGCATTGAAAGGTGTGTGAAAAAGGAAAGTCTTGTCCTTTTGGCGATTAGGGACAGGTTAGCTGAAACAATGCACGGATATAGGAGAATCAAACAGCCATGACACAACAACTGCAGCCACAATATATGAGCCCATCATTACGAGGTAGAGCAAAAGAAACCATACAGGCAAAATAAAACTACACTAACACCTAGTTAAAACAATGGAAACATTGAAAGTGTGCAAGACCTTTAATAAAAAATTCAAGACAAAGCCTAATCTCCATGTTTTAATATAAAATCCCCAACTTGTTAATCAGAGTCATTCTAGTTTTGAAGAGTTCCATGGAAACCAAAGGTTCCTCTAGAGAATGCTAGGGCTTCTTTAAAGTGATAGTAAAGGGTTGTTGTTTTATTTTTAAAAATAATAGCAAACATGTTATACTTACCTGCAGTGGTTTTGAACTGATCAGCCCCAATCCTCTTGTTCTTGGGTCCCCCGGTGGCATTCCAGACCCTTCCCACCTTCCGTGTGCCCCCACAGCAAGCAGCTTGCTGTGATGGCACCCGAGTACCCTGCTCCTTTTTTTTGGTAAAAATTACGCAAATCAGTGTATATTATTTAATCTGTAGGAAAGTTTAAGAGTCCCCAACTATATACGAGGGGCTTTCAAAAAGCACTTTTGAAATGCTTAATAAAACGTATGGAAATGTTTTGAAGACCTCTCATGTATCTGAAAATTGATCAATCCTGATATACTGACATCTCATTTCTTGAGGCCCTAAAATGCCAGGACAATACAAATACTCCCCAAATTACCCCTTTTTGGAAAGCACAGGGTCTGAAGTATTTATTAAGAGGTATGGCAAGTTTTTTAAAGTTGTAATTTTTTTTGTCACAGTTTTTTGGAAAATGAAGAAATGTAAACAATTTTTTTTTTCACTTATTTTTTTTTTTTTTTTTACATACTGAGAACCCTGAAAGAACTTTGCCATGTTATAGCCAGATTGTTATCTGAAATGCCCCATACACGCGGTCGGATTTTCTGACGGAAAATGTGTGATAGGACCTTGTTGTCGGAAATTCCGACCGTGTGTAGGCTCCATCACACATTTTCCATGGGATTTTCCTACACACAATGTTTGAGAGCAGGATATAAAATTTTCCGACAACAAAATCTGTTTTCGGAAATTCCGATCGTGTGTACACAAATCCGACTAACAAAGTGCCACGCATGCTCAGAATAAATAAAGAGATGAAAGCTATTGGCCATTGCCCCGTTTATAGCCCGGCGTACGTGTTTTACTACACCACGTTTAGAACGATCAGATTTTCCGACAACTTTGTGTGACCGTGTGTATGCAAGACAAGTTTGAGCCAACATCCGTCGGAAAAAATCCTAGGATTTTGTTGTCGGAATGTCCGAACAAAGTCCGACCGTGTGTACGGGGCATAATTGTTAAGGACAGCGTACTGACTGGAATCATACCAGCTGATTGGCAAAAAGCAAATGTGGTACGACTATTCAAAGAGCTTAGCCAGATCATTGCTAGACCATTATTCTTCCTTGTCAAAAGAAGTTTATTGAGTATACAATGTTATAAAGATACATAAAGTAAGTTTACAAGGATCTATAAAGTAAGCTCATTGTTTTACAGTAGGGTTTATATAGGTAAATATCATGAAATTTCAAATATTAAACATTGGGTTCACGTAAACCTATATTAAAGATATATATCATTTCCTTAGTTACTTTTGTAGGTATTTAAATGATTTATACCTACTATACATATTGTTTACAAGTAGAGTGTATATAGGTCAAATAAATTCTGATAATGAGCTTTAATCGTAAGGTGGAGAAAAGGAAAGAGAAAGAAGAAAAAGGGTTGAAAGGTAGAGGTATGGTCCACAAGGTTGTCCCACTCGTCAGTTTATTATTCTTTTTAGTTCTCTTTGAAGCCTTAGAATGGGTGTCTCTGTAAGTCATTTAATCTGTTACCATGGCAACAGGACAGAGTCATTGAAGTTTGACAGGAACTGTTGTTTTATCCAAGGATGCCAAAGTTTTTCAAATTTTGGAATTTGATTTTGATCGATGGCAACCATCTTAGCATGGGACATTGTATTATTCATTCTGTGAATTGTTTCTGCTAGTACCAATGTAGGAGATTTCCATGCCTTGGCCACTGTTTGTTTTGCAGCCGTTATTAGTTGGATCATAAGTTTGAATTGAGAGAGTGTTAACCATTCCGGTTTTAGATTAAGTAAAGTTAAATATGGATCTGGTTGTATTATTTTTTTAAATATTTTAGATGCAATCACGAAGACTTCCTTCCAGAAGGTTTGGATTACTGGGCACGTCCACCATATGTGTAAATATGTGCCTATTTCTGGGCATCCTCGAAAACAAAGAGCTGAGGTATTAGGTGAATATTTTGCCACTCCAGCGGGTACAAGGTACCAGCGAGTTAGGACTTTATAATTTGTCTCCAGTGCTAAGATGTTGGGTGAAGATGACTTAGATGTGAGCCATATGTTAGACCAGTCCGTGTCTTCTAAAGTTCGTCCCAGGTCCTCCTCCCACCTCTGAACGTAAGAGGGTCTATTAAGATTTGGTACTCCATATAATTGATTATAAAGTGATGAAATTGTACCTTTAGCAAATGGATCTTTTGTACAGATTGATTCAAAAATGGATAATTGGGATAATGGTGTATCCCCCTTTAGGAATGGTGTATAGAAATTTTTGATTTGGAGATATCTAAATATCTCAGAGTTTGGTAGATCATATTTTTCTCTAAGCGATGGGAATGAAAGGAATGATTTAGATGCTATGAAGTCATTTAGTGTCTGAATGCCTGATGTTGTCCAAGCTTTAAAAGAATTTGGGTAGATCCAAGCCGGATAAAAGGCCGGATTTCTGATAAAAGAAAGGAGAGGATTGTGTGGAGATTGTAACTGATATTTGGTTTTTAGTTTATCCCAGAGAGATAAGAAGTGTTTAGTTATGGGATTATGAATTTTAAAGCGGTCTTTAGGATCAAGCCATAATAAATTTGATATTAATAGAGGGTCATTTTCTGAAGCCTCTATAAATACCCATAATGGGATTTCCTGTTTTGCATGGTATTTGGACAGACTGGCCAAATGTGCTGCTCTGTAGTAGTTAGTAAAATTAGGGTATCCCAGGCCTCCTTTATTTTTGGGAAGATGTAGTGTGTGTATAGGTATACGTGGTTTAGAAGAGCCCCACATAAACGAAGTTGCTCTTTTTTGTACTATTCTCAAAAAATAGGAAGGAATTGGAATAGGGAGGACTCTGAATAGATAAAGCAATTTGGGTAGAATAGTCATTTTGATTGCATTAATCTTCCCTATCCAGGATAAAGGAAGTTGCGACCATTGTTTTATTAGATTTGTGATCTGTCTTAATACAGGAGGATAATTGGTTGAGAATAAGTCAGAATGAGATGCTGTTAAATGAATTCCAAGATATGGGATTGATTTTTCTGCCCATGTGAATGGGAGTGCAGCCCTAGCCGGGATCAATTCCATGTTTGTGAGTGAAATATTAAGCACTAGGCATTTCTTAGGATTAATCATAAGGCCGGATAGGGCTGCAAATCCATCAAGAGCTGGTATTAAGTTAGGACCTGAGACCTGTGGTGATGATAGAAAAAGTAATATATCGTCTGCAAATATACATAATTTGTGTGTAATACCTCCTACTTCAATGCCAGTTATAGTTTGGTTTGTTCTGATGTATTGGGCCATGGGTTCGAGTATAAGGGCAAATAATAAGGGAGATAATGGGCAACCCTGTCGGGTACCTCTTTCGATATTAAAGGCTTCAGATTTGTATCCAGCATATTTTATATAGGCTTTGGGTTTATTATATAATGCTTTGATCCATGTTAAAAAGTGGGGTCCAAAACCCCATTTTTGTAATGAATATTGCATATATTGCCAGGATACTGTGTCAAATGCCCTCTTAATATCGAGAGATAGAAAACATAAAGGGATTTTCCGTTTTTTAGCAATATGTGCCAATAACACTGCCCTGCGTATATTATCGCCTGCCTGTCTATTTGGCATGAAGCCTACTTGATCTCTATGTATTAATTTTTCTATAATGCTATTGAGGCGTTTTGCTATTATTTTTGCTAATAATTTAATATCGAGGTTTAACAGAGAGATAGGCCGATAATTCACACAGGAAGTATCATCAGAAAGGGGTTTTGGGATCATACAAACAATTGCCATTAGTGTTTCTTGCCGAAAAGAATGTCCATCTAGAAGTTTGTTAAAAGTTTCAGTGAGAATGGGAGAGAGTATTTCTGAGAATGTTTTATAGTATAAAGCCGAGTAGCCGTCTGGGCCTGGTCTTTTGTTAAGTTTTAGGTCTTTTATGGCGTTAGCAACTTCATCTATAGTTATAGGCTCATCCAAACTGCTTTTTTCATTCTGAGATAACTCAGGTAAGGTTATTTTTGAGAAGAAGGATTCAGCCTCTGTAGGATTAAATTCATTGTTTGTCTTGTATAAAGTTGCGAGATGTGAGTGAAATTTATGGACTATTTTAACTGGATTACAAGTGTAAACATTTTTTGATAATTTCAAACGTATTGGTTTGAAAGATTTGTTAGTTGAATTTAATGCCCGAGCCAAATATGTACCTGGTTTGTTTGTATTCATGTAGAAATTGTGTTTGGAGCGTTTGAGGGATTTATCAACTCACTCAGTGAGAAATAGATCGTATTCCAATCTAGATTTTTCCAGATGAGATTTTGTACTCTGAGATGGATTATCTTGAAATGATATGTAGGCTGCATTAAAATTGAGTTCTAGTTTTTTTGCTAGATTTTTGCGTTCCCGTTTAAATAGTGCCATTTGTCTTTGTATTGTACCACGCAAGACAGGCTTATGAGCTTCCCACAGTGTTATTGGGGAGATGTCTGTTGTATTATTAATTGATATGTATTCCTTTAAAGCTTGTTCAATGGCCATCTGATGTAGTGGGTGTTTGAGCATTATGTCCGGTAAGTACCACGTTGGGTCATGCGCTTTTGGTATGGCTGAGGCTATAGTAGTGTATACTGCATTATGGTCAGACCACGGAATCGGAATTATATCTGATGCAATAATTTCTGGTATCATTCCTATTGTTAGAAAAATATGATCTATTCTGGTGAAGGTTTGATGAGGGTGCGAGAAATAAGTGAATTTCTTTTTCATTGGGTTACTTTCTCTCCATGAATCTACCAGATTGTATTTGGAAAGAAGTTGAGAAAAAGGTAATCTAGAGGTTATTTTGGATGGTGTAAAAGGTGATTTATCTAGAAATGGGAGGAGGACCTGGTTCGAATCCCCACACATTATCACTGTTCCTATTTTGTGAGTATTAATCACTTGTAATATATGTGAGAGGAATGGTGTAGGTTGTTTGTTAGGAGCGTAGTAGGAAATCACCGTGATTGCTGTATCCATTATATAACCCATGAGTATCAGGTATCTACCTTCTGGGTCTTTAATTTCTGATGATAAGGTGAATGGTGTGGATCGGTGAAATGCAATTAGAGTTCCCCTTTGTTTGGTACAGGCAGAAGCCGTGTAAATTTGTTGATAAAAAGGAGAAATATATTTTGGAGTAGAATCTTTGGTGAAGTGTGTTTCTTGGAGGCATACTATGTGAGCCTTCTTGTTATGGAAAGTACGGAAGGCTTTGGTCCTTTTTTGAGGGACATTTATTCCCTGAACATTCAGGGAAAGTATATTCAGTGGTGCCATGGCAATAGATCAAATAGTTTTGACTTACTTTTTGTTATGCAGAGCTGACTGCGCAGATCAACCTGTGTGGACTGAAGAGATGAATAGATAGAAAAGAAACCAGTGAATTCTGGAGTAAAGAGTAAACAAAAAACATATGTGATTAGATGATACATTGTATAAATTATTTTTTGCAAGTAATCACAATTTACCCGTGAAAGAGAATAAATATCTCTCTCAGGGGAATAAGTGCCTTCGTCACACTCCCACATAATATGGTTGGGAGAATGAGGAGGGCTAATGGGGGTACACGGATCTTCCGCTTACAGGAGAGAAGTGCTATGTCAAAAGACATCAAAATGATGTTTCATTAATTGGAGTGCAGAATATAGTTTTTGTTGAAATTATTTATTCCAGGGTGGTTGTATATGGTTAGTCTTGCCCTAGGCTAAATAATTCAGTTAGAAAGGTACTGTTAATAACTTTGGTATTGATGAAGATAGTTTGAATTATTTAGGGATTTTAACCCTTTTAGAGTAAACAATTACATATTTTATTCATATGTAACTGTTTAGATATGTTAACTCATAAAATTGAGGTTGTATTGCTTCAGATTAGAATAAACAAAAACATAGTTCTAGGAACTAGTTAGGTAATAATATATTTGTTTTAAGAAAAGAAAGAAAAAGCTTCCATTACTTCTGGATTATTGAACATATTTGTCCTAAAAAGTAATAAATCTATTGTTATTACCTGATAATATATAACTGAACAAGAATTTCCTTATTTCACTTATATATTCTAAGGCTATATGAATCAGAAGTAATAAGAAATATAACTGGAATGTAACATGATCCCACACAGTGTGTGACTATCAGAATGCAGTTACATTCAGTTATAAATATAGGTTTTTTTATAGAGAACCATCTCTTAGTATAATAAATGAAGAGATATCAGGAATTAGGATGTCAGTCCATTGAATCTTCTTGGTCCATGGATGATGTGGCATAACGGCCTCTTTTGTGAGAATGATGATTCCCATTTTGTTCTGAAATTTTCTGGGTGCTGCCTGAAGGTGAAGATGATGCCATTCTTCTGCGTGTGGGAGTGTTGCTGCTTGTGGGTTCTGTCAGATTTAATTTTAAAAGGGTTTGTTGTAGTTCATCTGCTGATCTGCTTCTGTAAATTGTACCTTGGTAGTTAAATCTGACTGAAAAGGGGAAGCCCCATTGATACATAATGTTGTGGCGTTGCAGTTCCATTAGTTGGGGTTTCATGGATCGTCTTTTAGTAATAGTAAGTTGGGATAGGTCAGCAAAAATTTGATAATTGTGTCCTTGAAAATTAAGTTCCTTTTCTTCTCTTGCAGCAATTAGTATTTGTTCTTTCGTTCTGTAATAATGAAATTTTGTGATTATATCACATGGGGGTCCATCTTTCTTTTTGGCTGTGAGGGCTCTGTGTACTCTGTCCAGTTCTAAACGTTCAATAGGGATATCTGGCTTTAGTTCTTGTAATAGAGCAGTAATAGTAGATTGCAGGTCTGTCACAGTTTCAGGTATTCCCCTTATGCGCAAGTTTGAACGTATGGCTCTATTTTCGTAATCTTCGAGCTTAGTTTGAAGTATTAAATTCTCTTTTTTTAATTGTTCCAATTCTGTTATATTTTCTTGGGTTGTAATTTCAATTTCATCCATTTTTATTTCTAAGGCTGCGGTGCGGTTTCCCAGCTCTCTTATTTCTTTGGTTAGGCTTTTTGTTATTTGGTCTGAGGTTTGTTTTAAAGCCTTATGAAGCATCTTTTCAAATTGTAATAATATTACTGGGGATACTGAGGAGGCTTGTGGAGAAGTTTGTGAGAGGATTTGTTCTGTATCTGACTCAAATGGAGAGTCTTGCTGTGACATTTTCTGTCTGTGAGAGTGCCCTGATGCTGTATCTTGTGAGGTGACTGGAGCTGCTTCAGCTGCAGTGAGTGCCTGTGAGCTCTTTGTGAGGTGATTTTTTATTTCTGCCACGGTTTCCTCCCAGTACCATATTTCCTGCCCAAACTTTCACAGTTTGTTCCCTGGGGCAAAAAGGTTCAAATGGATACCTTTTGAGCCTGCAGGCTCCGCTTTGTCCTTCTCTTCTCTCCTCAGCGGTGTGGAGCTCTAACAATGCATGTCTGCTCTGCTAGGCTCCGCCTCCTGCCCCCGCTAGACCATTATTCTTAATCTTTATCCCTTTCGCTGCCAGGCCCTGTGCTCCATTTTGTACACTCACGCTTTTTTATTTTTCACTTATAGCTTTCACAGTTTGTAAAAGACCCACCAAACCATATATTTTCTGAAAGCACATGATCATTAGAATAAAAATAAGGTCCTACTGATTTTTTAGATACCGCGGTATTTGTGCAAATGTTTATCAAACAATAAATTTGCAAAAATACACTAAAACCATTATTACCAAATAAAAACACAGCAAATGTTACAAAATTCCTACTAGATATAAAAGCTTAACCTGTATTGTGTTAATAAATAACAAATATTTGTAAATCCTAAATTGCGCCTTTTTGCAAAATGGTGGAAATCAAACGTGCCCAAAAATTTCTTTTTCATTTTTCACTTTCAGAATTTGTGAAAGACCCCCCAAACCATATATTTTCTGAAAGCATAGGACCAGTAGAAAAAAAAGAAGGTGCTATTGATTTTTAAGGCCCCATGAAATTTGCGCAACTGTTTACCAAAGCGATATTTTCGCTAAAAATACAATAAAATCATTAATAGTGGATTCATACATGAAGGTATGCAAAACTGTAAATAACAACAATTTACTCTAAAAATCCAGAGGTTACCATTTTTTACTTACAGCTTTCAGAATTTGAAAAGACCTCTCAAATTAGACATTTTCTAAAAGCACATGACCTGTAGAATAAAAAAATTTGCGACTGATTTTTTGGGCCCCGCAATAATTGTGCAAATGTTCATCATATCTCTATTTTCACTAAAAATACACTAAAATAATTAACATTGCAGATAAAGACAACGTAATTTATAAAATTCCTGCTAAATTAGTACTAAAGCATTGTTCACATGTGGCATACTAAAGTGTACACCCATGGAGGGCCATGTTTAGCTGCACAGGGATGCACAGGTGTTCCGTTCATCCCCGTACAGGCAGTCCCATTTATGTTAATTGGGATGCAACAGCTGCATAGGCATAGCTGCTGTTTCCAATCTGACATCTGTGTGGGTGTGGGCACATGACTCCAAACACAGAAAATGAGCTCAGGGCCATGCCTGCGGACTGTTCGTGCAGTTGCATTGCATGTTGAGGACATCACTTCCAGTTTGCTGTCCACGCTGGTTGTTGGTCCCTTCCCATTGACACCACTTCCTGGATTCGGCTTCCATGCTATCTCAGACAGCCTAGCTGTCTTCCCAGTATCCAGGAGAGTTGTGGCTTCTATCTGCTGGCCACTTCAGAATATGCTACCATAGAATTACACCTACGGATATCCCTGAGACTCCTTGGGACTACCAGAACGCCGGACCACCTGCCATATTACTAATATGATGTGCTCCTACCCATCCACCCTTTTCTAAGTGTTTTTAAACCTTTTGGGAAATATAAAGTTTTATTTCTGTACTTAGAGGCGCCTTTTTTTCTTTTCATTCGTCTTACCAGGAGCGGCCAGTCTATTAGGGGCGCAGGGGTGCCGCTTCCCTGCAGGGTGCCGGACTCATATGAGTTTTTTTTTTCAAGCCACAAGATTAGATCCTGAGGCTCTAATTGGCTTAAAAAATTTTGGGCTCGGGGAGCAGAGCATTGCACCCCGAACCCACCCACTTGTGGCAATAGCGAATTAATATTCGATATAGTCTTCCGACTTCTCCCGAGGAAGCCGAGAAGGGGTGAGTGTGGGGGGAGACCATAGCCATAGAGGGGTGAGTGCGGGGAGAGACCGTCGCCATGGAGGGGTGAGTGCGGGGGGAGACCGTCGCCATAGAGGGGTGAGTAGAGAAGGGGGGACTATTATCAGATGTCAGTGGGCATATAGGAGCAATCATAGTGATCACTGCATGCGCCAGGGTGCTACACTGAGGGGGTTGGTAAACACATGTTTTTATAGGAGAGCCCTTACTAGAAGTTTTGAGGTTTTATTTTTACACTCCCTACTGTCTAAACTGTAGCGGAAAAAGTAGAGTAAGAAACTAGAAAACTTTTGCCTGAATGTTTTCTTATATTTTATCAAGCCCCTAAGGGGATGTTGGACTCTCTCCCTATGGGATTTTGTTTGGGAGTGTGTTACTCACTTGCTTATATTTTGTCTCAGCAGCTGAAGTCCTCCATTCAGATCACACAGAGAATGTTGCTGATCTTTTAGCCCGGGTTCACACCTATGCGAATTAGATGCAGCTTACACCGCATCCAATTCGCAGGACATTTTAAAATACATTCATTTGAATGTATCTGGTTCACATATGTGCGTTGCATTCGCACTGCGTATTGCAAAAAAAGTGTGCGTTTTTTGGGTATTGCGGTGCGAATTACAAGCCCATTACCTCCTATGGGAACGCATCTGATTCGCAGATGCATTGCGTTCTGAACAAGGATTTTCTCCTTCTCCTCACTACACCTCCCCCCCTCCCCCTCTCCCTGCTCACTGATCCGCAGCTAGAACGCAGAGAAGCCTTTGAACAACAGATTTTTATCTTCCCAGTGAAACCTGAGCTTAAATTTGCACCGCACATGTGTGAAACGGGGCTTAAGGTTTTTGACAAACTCATTTATGTGTTTTCTCCCCAATTCCATATCCTAACACTTTGTAAGGATCTAAAACTAAAGCCAGGTGACCTGTGGATTGTTAAGAGACATTTATAGATTAGGAAATGTTTGGAGACTCAATACAGCATCTATTTCATGTACAGTTGTGCAAAACTTGTAGGAAAAGTCACCTGGATCCACACCAGACACTGCAATTGATTCTATTACTTTAATTGTAAGGGATATATATATATAAAATGGAAAAGTAGTTTAGCCATGTTGAAGTCATATTTGTCTTTTGTACGTCTTCCATTTTATGTAGAATTGTCTGTGTTTACATATGCTGATAAAGTCAGCATGCCAACAATTAAGCTAGAAGGCCCTTCTGGCCACAGGAGTGTACAGCCAATACTCTGAAAATATGTCTTATCAATCATTTTGTTTTTCACAATGAAAAGTCATTTTGTAATGAAAAAAGCTGCTCAGCTATTATATTCTCCACAATGGAGTTTTGTCTCTTTGGCCAAGACTACCTTCACCTAATGTGGAGGTTCCAGGTTAAAGGTGATAGTAGGTATGGTTAGTGATCAAAATATTGAACAAAAGAGAGGAGACTGTAAAGGAAATTTGTAAGTTCTGTATATAATTGTATTCTATTTTGTATGTATTGCACACTGCCCTCACTGTGCACATGGTACTAATAATGTTTTCATTACATGTTTGCATTCTTTCGAGTCATGAATATAATTAGTCTGCCTATGTTATGCCCCTTGTTACCATAAACGTAAATTGTCATTTTAATGTGATACCTACGTAATCATGTGTATAAAAACCTTCAATTGTGTCATAATAAAGCAGAACAGTTATTGGGGGCTAAAAATAAAGATGCAAATTACTCACTAGGTGGAAGACCCCTGGAGGAATTTAGGATGGAAAGGGATCTGGGGGTCGTAGTAGATCACAGGCTCAGAAATAACATGCAAAGCCAAACTGCAGCAAGCAAAGCTAACAGACTATTAGCATGCATTAAAAATGGTATCCACTCAAGATTTAAGACTCTAAATCTACCAATTTACAAAACTCTGGTTTTGACTACATCTTGAGTATGCCATCCAGTTCTGGTCACCAGTTGTCAGGTCACCTGAGACCAGGTGACAGATTTACTCTGTAGGAATCGTAAGTGCACTGCTAGGTAGTGGACCCTAGGACTGACTGCTGCGGATTGAACCCTAGGAGGTTCAGGAAGCAGGTCTACTGGATCACTAACACAGATCCCACTGGGAGCTAGAGCATAGATTTCACAGGGCGCGGAGTCTAAGAGCCAGCAGGTGTTCACCAGAGCCTCTAGTGGTGAGGATTGACTGAGCTGCAGTCTGGATCCAGGTCGCGGCCCCCAGGGTCTCACAGCTCACACTCACGGTAGACTATAGGAGAAGAGGAAGGAGGCAGCAGGCTGGAACAACAAGGAAAGTAAGGGATAAGCCAAATGTCAGGGCGACTAGCAGACAAGGATAAACATAATACGCCAAAGGTCAGGGTCACAAGCAGACAGGGAAAGTCGAGAACAGGCCAAAGTCGGTAACTGGAATCAGACGTAGGAAACACAGCAAGTACATACGAAAGCTAACACACAATGGTTGATCAGCACTGCTGGCTTGCAGTGGACAGGTTAATATAGGGTTCCCAGATAGGAGCTGGGGTGGGTCCATGCTAGAGGAGAGTTTATAAAAGCAGTCAGGTGAGAGTCAGCTGGTCTTTAGAGATAAACACATGGAGACAGGTAAGCTGACAGACAAAACTCTATTGCATAACCATGACACCAGTCCTCTGGAAGGATGTAATGGAACTGGGTAGAGTCCAGAGAAGGGCAACAAAGGCAATAAGGGGGCTGGAGGACTTCAGTTATGAGAAAAAGCTGCAAACACTAAACGTATTCTCCCTGTAGAAGAAACACCTAAGAGGAGATATGATCACAATATACACATATCTGGTGATTCTAGCATAGGAAGAACACTATTCAATCTTAGGACTCTTAAGAAGACAAATGGCCACTCAATAAAGCTGGACTGCGTAAGGTTTTTTTTTTGTGGTTAGACCTTCAGTAATTTTTTCATCTTTCCATCTATTAAATCTTCTGCCCTTGTGGTTTTAACTTTGGATAGTAAAAATATTTTTTTCTGCCAGTAATTAACTTATACAGCCCACTTCCTATTTCTTGTCTGGTAAAAAGCCTAGGCTTATGACATCATGCACAGCTCTCTCTCTCTCACTCTCATGAGAGTTTGCCAGGGAGGGAGGGGGGATGAGTTATAAGAGGGCCAATGAGAGCTGCAAGACTGCTGAGCTGGAGGTGTGCCTCTGTATGTCTGTGTAAATCCAGGAAGTGAACAAGCAGCAGCTTCAGCTACCCATAGTTAAAATGGTTGCAGCCAGACTCAGTGGAGATAGATTTCTGCAGCATATTTGGCAAGTACAGAATCACAGTATATATAAAATAACATGCAAAGTGGTTGGAGGGAAGCTTCAGAATGGCAAAGATGTTTTTATTACAAATTATGTGAACAGACTGCAGTTCCTCCTTAAGGACTTGGAGCTCCCTTCCACAGTTGGCGATGTTAGCAGTGAGTGTAGATAAATCCAAAAAATCTTTTGAATGTGTTTCTTGGGAATGCAATTTACAGGGCTATGGGAAATGCTAGTGACAGAAACATACACACACATGTTGAACTGGATGGATTAGTGTCTTTATTCAACCTTACCAACTATGTAATTCCAGGCTTATACTAACTAATCCTAAAACTGCTTTCACCTTCTTCTAACACCTTTACTAACTACCCTGTGGAAGAAAGATTTGTATACTTACCTATTTTCAGGCCTCTTCAGTCTGGTCATGTGATTGGTTCTCCTCTGTCAGCTAGCAGTGGCTTCAGGGGCAATGATAACAGTAACTGTGAGCGCAAGGTACAGTGTAATAGAACAAGACTAATAGTAATATTAAAAATCACTATTACTGAATCTGTATTAAAAGGAGGTAATTAGTCCATAAGAACAAAAATAATCCAAGAATAAAGATAATGGTGGGATGATAAGGGTGGCTGCTGTCCTCAGAGAGCTGGCACAGAAATAGAAGGGGAGAACAAAGGAAACGCCACCTAAGTGCAGTATTAGAAGCTGATTTTTAATGGCAAGGTATACAAGAACACTCACAAGAAGTAAGGAAAGTACAGGCTTATCTGTATAGGTAGTTCCAAGGGCTCTTCGAGTCTGGAGGGGGTTCCTGGTTCGTGGTGTGTTGATGGCAGGTCTGCAGCACGCCCTGTGGCCACAGGAGAGGAGCCAGAACCAGCGTGGAACGCACGGAAGTAACGTCACGGGTCACAGGTTCACATCCGGAGGAGCTTGTCACAGGAAAAGAAGAGGGACTGGCAGGCTCAGCTCAGAGCTTCAGCTCCTTTTATTGGCCTGGAGTGGTATTGGCTGAATAGTGCTATTTATATGTCCGTGCCGTGGGACAACAAATCACAGTCTCTGGGCGGCCACAAATCTCTATGAGTGATTACAATGGGGTTAATGTGTCCTGATAAATTTAACAAGGATTGTGGCATAAGTTTGTACATAAAGCAAGATAAGAAAATTAAACGATAGAAATTTATGTTTGATTGGCTAAGAATATACAGTTGTGCTCATAGGTTTACATACCCTGGCAGAATTTATGATTTTTTGGCCATTTTTCAGAGAATATGAATAACACAAAAACTTTTCTTTTACTCATGGTTAGTGTTTGGCTGAAGCCATTTATTATCAATCAACTGTGTTTACTCTTTTTAAATAATAATCACAACAGAAATTACTCAAATGAGCTTGATCAAAAGTTTACATACCCCAGTACTTTTTTTTTTTATAATTTAATCTTTTATTGTAAATTTTAATATACATAATACACATAATCAAAATAGACCTTAACGCTCATACATTTAATAAGACAAAGACCCCCTATCCCCCCTCCCTCGGATCTTTGGAAGGGGGGATAGGGGGTCTTATGCCACATACCCCAGTTCTTTATACCGTGTATTGCCCCCTTTAACATCAATGACAGCTTGAAGTCTTTTGTGGTATTTGTGGATATGGCTCTTTATCTTCTCAGATGGTAAAGATGCCCATTCCTCTTGGCAAAAAGCCTCCATTTCCTGTAAATTCTTCTTGCATGAATTGCACGTTTGAGATCTCCCCAGATTGGCTCAATGATATTGAGGTCAGGAGACTTAGATGGCCACTCCAGAACCTTCATTTTATTCTGTATGTAGCCAATGACAGGTTGACTTGGCCTTGTGTTTTGGATCATTGTCATGTTGGAATGTCCAAGTACGTCCCATGCGCAGCTTCCTGGCTGATGAATGCAAATGTTCCTCCTGTATTTTTTGATAACATACTGCATTTATCTTGCCATCAATTTTGATCAAATTTCCTGTGGCTTAGTAGCTTACACATCCCCAAAACATCAGCGATCCACCTCTGTGTTTCACAGTAGGAATGGTGTTCCTTTCATCATAGGCCTTGTTGACTCCTCTCCAAATGAAGCATTTATGGTTGTGGCCAAAAAGCTCAATTTTAGTCTCATCACTCCAAATGACTTTGTGCCAGAAGGTTTGAGGCTTGTCTCTGTGCTGTTTGGGGTATTGTAAGCGGGATACTTTGTGGCATTTGCCTAGTAATGGCTTTCTTCTGGCGACTTAACCATGCAGCCCTTCTTCAAGTGCCTCCTTATTGCGCATCTTGAAACAGCCACACCACATGTTTTCAGAGAGTCCTGTATTTCACTTGAAGTTATTTGTGGGTTTTTCTTTGCATCCTGAACAATTTTCCTGCCAGTTGTGGATGAAATTTTAGTTGGTCTGACCGTGGTTTGGTTTCAACAGAACCCCTCATTTTCCACTTCTTGATTAGAGTTTGAAAACTTATTCGCATTCTCAATTCCTTGGATATCTTTTTATATCCCTTTCCTGTTTTATACAGTTCAACTACCTTTTCCTGTAGATCCTTTGACAATTCTTTTGCTTTTCCCATTTCTCAGAATCCAGAAACGTCAGTGCAGCACTGGATGAAAGATGCAAGGGTCACTCATTGACCTTTTATACACACACACTAATTACAAGCAAACAGATCACAGGTGAAGATGGTTACCTGTAGCCTCCCTGGCGGTTTTCCCGAGTGTGGCTCGGGGTTAAAATTCAGTACCATTAGCGGTAACCCCGAGCCACACTCGGGATCGCATTGCAGGATCCTGGGGTGGCGTTACTTACCTTGTCCCCGGGATCCTGCGATGTCCCCCGCAGTATCCGAGGGCTCCGTCCTCCTCCGAAGCCTCTCCGTGCCAGGCTCCGTTCCCTGCGAGCGGCGCGATGCACGGGGGCGGAGCCTGGCGGCAAATTCAAAAAAATGTCAAAATCATAACACATACAGTACTGTAATCTTACAGATTACAGTACTGTATGAAATGATTTCACATCCCTTTTGTCCCCAGTGCTCTGGCCCATGCCCTGCATGCAGTTTTACATGATATACACTGTTCTTTCTGCCTGGAAACTGGAGATTGTCCATAGCAACCAAAAAGTGTCCCTTTACGTCAAAAGTGGCTTTAGACCAGCTAGAAAACAGCGATAGTAAATTAGAACACTTGCAGAATTGAGCGATAGTGAATTGTGGGGAAATTTATTTTATTACTATTTTTTTTAATTTTTTTAAATTATTTATTTTTATTTATTATATTATAATTTATGTTTTTGTGTTTAAAACTTTATCATACCCGGGATATCTACTAGACTCTGGTTTGGACAGATTTAAGTGTGTTATTGTTAAGATTTACAGACCTACAATATAAAATGCCAAATTTCCATGCAAAATAATTGTACCGCTTTCAGCACCTAAAATCCGAAATAATCATACCGCCAGGGAGGTTAATAGCCATTCAAATCCCTTTGTGTTAACTTGTGTGCATGTTATCAGGCCAAAATCACCAGGGTATGTAAACTTTTGATCAGGGTCATTTGGGTAGTTTCTGTTGCTATTATGATTTAAAAAGAGTAAACCCAGTTGACTTATAATAATCTGCACTGCTATAAGATATCAAAAATACAATATATGCTATTCATTCCCAACCAAAAATATCCCTAATATGTGTAATAGAATGGTACAGAACAGCTCTCCCCAGTAAATAGTATACCCACAATATGCCAATGTCAAACCAAATAAAATCATAGCCACTGACAATGCAGCAGTAATGGAAACCCACCTGTCACTAGTTGTATGCCTCAATTTATAAAATTCAGGTGTATTCCTAGCTGTAGTTACACCACATTTATTATTATATATCACCCTGCTTTATACTACTGTCCTTGCACATTCATACTGCTTACACATATATTGGTATTAAGAGGTTATGTATAACTTTATATAAGGCTCTCCTTGTTTTTGTATTCATATGTATTTCTACACTTTATATGGAATCCTTCTACTCTGTGATTGGCATTTGCTTCTCATTTGAGAACCTGTTGTAAATTTTGTGCATTTTTATATGAAGTAATTCAGGGACTGTCCTTGATTATGGGTATATGAAGAGTAGGGGGTTATGTGATTATATAATTATTACAAAATTATTATCATATATTTTTTAGACAATATGTTTGCAGTCTGCAGCTGTAATCTTTTTACCACTAGCTGCACCTGTGGATCCTCTTAGACATCTGTGGGACCCCCTTCAAATCGTCATGGCACCACCTCTATTTCAGTGTTGGATGTTGCATGTCAAATTGTGACAAGAATCTTATGCTATTAATCTTCTATAAGAAGGAACGAGAAAAAGTGGGAACTTGGATAGGGGAAAGGGAAAATGTGCGGTGAGTATACCTAATCTTGCGTAAGTGATAAAATCAAAGCTAAGTACTTTAGATTATCTTGGAGGTTGGAGAAAAATTTCACGACAGGAGAGTTTTAAATGCCCCAGAAACTAAGGCTCCAAAGTATTTTTCACTTGCATACATCAACATTTATTCCATGAACCCACTATCAAGAAGGCTTTAAAGCATATGTATACCCAAAATATTTTTCTTTCAGGTTTTGGATGATATAGGTAAGGCTGAAAGCCCCTGTTAGTTTAGTTTTTCCTTTCAGGGTCCCATTGTCAATATTTACCTTCACTCCTTGTCTGGAGATTAAATCTCTACAAACTGATGGAAATTCCCCTCTTGGACAGTTGTCACTGATACAAGATTTCCACATTGGAAAGTGTAACCTTCCCTACTGTTCTGGTGCCCTCTGTAACATTTTTATTTCCTATCAGTTTCTGACCTGATATTACTGGTACCTGGATCAATTGAGAAGGTAAATCTTTTCATTTGGGAAACAGGCAGCAACTAAAACTTGACTGGGGTTTAAAAAAAGGTCTGTGCTATATATACACTTTAAAGTAGAAGTAAACCTAAGAAAAGATAAGAAAAAAAACTGACAGGTAAGATTTTTTGACAGAAGAGATCATATTGGTCTCCTTGGTCATAAACCCTTCTCAGCGCATGCGCAGCTCAGCATACAACTATGGTACCACTTTCTGCCATGATAATGTGACTCCCATGCACATGTGATATCATCATGGCCTGGTCAACCAAGCAGCCAAAGAATTGGAACCCATAAGGTGAACTGGAAGAAGATGACAGCACAGTACTAGAGGGGTTCGCTTGCCAGGAAAGTCTGCCATAATGTTCTAAATTCTGTGTGTATGAGCTCATTACGCGTGATGATCAAAGCTCCTGGGGCCCAATAAAAAAAAGAAAATCAGTGTTTTGTTTGTAGGATAATATCATATTTTTTATTATATTGTGCAAAGCAGAGAAATGTAATTTCATTAATTTTCAAGATATATTAAAACATTGTAGATAAAAGGCACATAAGCAATAGGGATGATTTACTTAAACTGGGGAACACAAAACCTGATGCATACGTGCATAGTAACCAATCAGCTTCAATCTATGTTGTCAAAGCTTATTTGAACAAGCTGAAGTTACAAGCTGTTTGGTTACTATGCACAGCTGCACCAGATTCTGTGAGCACCAGTTTTAGTAAATCCCCCCCATGGCATCTATAATTTAATATTCTAAATAATGATTTTGATAAGGAAATCAATGTGATTTTCTTAGTTAACTCCCAATTTCACATATTAACTACACAAAGTAATCTAATGAATACATAGGAAAATAAAACTGCAACTGTTATGCATGCTTAAGATAAAAGATAGTCTAAATGAGGACAAGGGAGCAGCATTATCCCGACCAGCCAAATTACCGAGCAACGTAATACCCTGTTGTAATCTTTAATACACAAAATCCTACCTAATACTGAATTTTAAGTGTTGATTATTCTTCAATTACAATTTTGAACTGACTAGTCTTATGTCCACTGGACCAAAGCAAGATCCCATACCTCTGCAAAGAACAACACAAAGTGTTTTTTGTACTAAAGATGATCATTTCTGGTACTGTGACAAGAAGCTACAAGTTCATTTAAGAATCTAATGTTGGGTAACTCACAAGTACCTTATTGAGCCATTATTTATAAATGTCTTTTTGGAGTTACATTATGTCCTCTTGTGTGTATGCAAATTTCTTTATATCTGTTTTACTGTATATTTCACAATGTGCATAATAAAACTGCAATAAACCTTTTAAAGGAAAAGCTCTTTCAGTGTCCAGTGCTCGTTATCTTTCAAATATCCCTTCCTATTTTCAAATTAACACATACTTTTTAAAGACCCTTTTCAAAAGCTGCTTAATTGCAAATGGCATAATATGTGCGATACAGTGAAAAAGAATTACTTTAGTTGCAGATGTTCCATAAGAAATGTGCAGTGAGATTATATAATGACCTATAAAATCAAGAATAGGAAGGCTTCAAAAAGATTACATTAATAAAATGTTCCTTGCCATTAAAGGAACCGTAGAAACGTCGACTACTGGCATATACTAAGTTTGCTGCTTTTAGAAAACTTCAAGTGTCTAAGATGCTACAGTGAAGCTTTTGAGCTGTTAGCCTAGGCCATTTGCCTGTTTTACTGCAAATAAAGTATCTTTTTAGCTTTAGAAGCTGAAGACTGGCATTGAATGCTATTATTAGGTCTGTGATCTACAAGTACTTTCAAATCCATTTCCATCACAAAAAAAAATAGCTTTTTTTTTTTATTTTGAATATAGTGGAGAAGAGTGACAATCTCTATCTGAGTTTCTTCTAAAACAGTTTGTAACCCCGTTGAGGATATTTTCCAATATTTCTGGTCCCTGTAACACCAGTACAAGTAATGGGGTGTGCTATCTTTATCAGGACAGGAAGGCATGGCCAGAAACGAAAATATCCATCAGAAATTTGAACCCGCTAGAATAACTTTGGCTATAAGTGCTCCCACATATTTCCATGCTACTGCGTTAACACTTGACTGTCTGTCGAAGTAATGTTTTTCAAAGTCATGTCCTTGGTTCTGTTTTTGTTATAGTGATTACATTTATTTTGCTTATGCCCTGGGCAAGCAGTAGTTTAATTTGCTGGGATCAACCTTTTAAACTTGGCTTTTTTTGTATTACGCCTACAATGATCTAACCCTTGATCACATTTGATTGTGCATTTATCTTTTCATATTTGTTTGATACTGTAAAGGTCCTCATTTATCCAGGTCATATTATAGCTTGTACAGTAGTAGCTAGTCACATTCAACTGGACTGTTCTTGAAAGTTAATTGAAAGTGTTGTAACCTATGCTACATACAAGAAGGAGAGTCCTCTACTTTCCCTCTGAGTGCTAAAAAAAGAGAGTTACTTGCTCCAGCCACCACTCAGGAGAAGCCTTGTATTTTTTCAATGAATACAAAGCATTCTCTGATTGGCTGAGGCGGAGATCGTAATGTCATCTGTTCACCTCTCCACCTGGGCCAATGACATCTTGGCAGATGACATTATGATTTCTACCTCAGCCAATCAGTGGAAGCCTTGTATTCATTAAACAGATGACATGGTTTCTCCTGAGTGGCAGATGGTGCTGGAAAAAGTAACTCTTTATTTAGTACACAGAGCAGAATATTCTGGAGCCCCCTTGGAAAAGTAAGCAACCCCATTCCTGGAGCTCTTCTTTAAACTGTTAATGTACATGGCTAAAGGTGTGATTTTTTTTGACAAATCTCAGAGGAAAATATTTTAAAATAGCATCATATGTGAATGACAGAAGGCCCCCAGCTCTGTTTAGCAATAGTTCTTTCAGTCTGACATAGATGGCCTCTTTCATGCTCCTCGTGAACCAGTTCTTTCTGCACATTTTAGACAGAGGGAAAAACTGCTTTGCAATAAATTAATAGAAAAGTACATCTCTGTACTTAAAGCTATACTGTAGAAGTTCTATAAACTCTAGTTACCAGGGTGTTGTGTACATCAAATGTAATAAACGATGTGTGACACTAGATACCATTAGTGTCCCTACTGGATCCAAAAAGAAGTAAACAAAAAGCTACTCAAACGTACAATACCTTTCTTTCTCTTATTGCATATCTAGCAGTGGTTTAAAGAGCCACAGAGAAGTGCTCCAGCTGTTTACTTAAAGAGGAGGTCCAGCCAAAAAAAAAAATGTAAAAGTCAGCAGCTACAAATACTGCAGCTACTGACTTTTAATATGAGAGCATTTACCTGTCCAGGGAGCCCACAATGTCGGCATCCCAGCTGATTTTCGGATCGACTCCTGGGGGCTACCGCCACCATTCCTGGTAAGGGAACCTTTCAGCTTCATTGTTGGTTCACAACTGCGCATGCATGAAGCGCACTGCTCTTTCCAATTGGCCCAGCGTCGGGGGGAAGGAGGAGGGGGGCCAAACTTTCAGGAGATCAGGCTGTGGCCCATCTCCCAGAAGTGGGGAAGGTGACCTGTCATAAACGGGTCCCCATTCCCCCCTTCCCCCTGAAGGGTGCCAAATGTGACACCGTAGGGTGGAGGAAGCATACAAGTGGAACATCCACTTTTGGGTGGAACTCCGCTTTAACTCTGCTGACCTTGATGGGTTTTTCTATGTACAATCACCACTCCATGTAGGTGTCCTCTTCTGCTGCACTTACAAGTCCATTTGATGGATTATTCCCTTTTTCACATGTATTTTCTATCATTACACCAGGATAATGTGCTTTTTGGTTGTGTTTGCATTCTTTCAGCAATTGTCAATCACTGCCTTAGAGAAGCTGCAAGACCTGGGTTATACTATCACATATAACCAGCTCATATTTTACTCTTTGACCAGAGTTGAATCAGGAGGACTGAATCATTTGTGTGTTTCTTTTCCTTTCTTTTTTTCTTATTTGTTTGGTTGGACATCTCTGGCCTTATCCAGTTCAAGGATGTGTGAGCAGATTCCTAACTTTAGTTGCATATTCAAAATGGGACTGTTCTTTTAGAAAAGTTAAGTAATGCCAATCTACAAACAGATACTTTAGATAATGGCAGAATTTTTCCTAACATTTTTCCCATGGTGGCCAATTCAGACAAGACAATATTACTAAATCAGAACTTGCCCTCTTCCTCAGAACCAAAAAACTGGCTCTGAGATATGTGTTAGCCTTTCGGACCTACATTGTTTCTTGGTGGGATGTGATTTATCGAGAATCTGAAGCTGGATGTATTCTGACAAGCTTATTCTTATGTTGGTTTGTGAGTATATTACTTATTATTTACACCCTGTTCCAAATTATTATGCAAATTATATTTCAGTGTCACAAAGATTAAATATTTAGTTTTTCAGTTTAACTCATGGATTGCATTGTGTCTCAGGGCTCTTTTGATCACTGAAAACAATCTCGGACACCTGTGATAATTAGATTGCCAGGTGAGCCCAATTAAAGCAAAAACTACTAAAGGAGGGTGTTCCGCATTATTAAGCAGAGCACCATTTTCAAGCAATATGGGGAAGAAAAAGGATCTCTCTGCTGCCGAAAAGAGTAAAAGAGTTCAATGCCTTGGACGAGGTATGAAAACATTGGATATTTCACGAAAACTTAAGCGTGATCATCGCACTATTAAGAGATTTGTGGCTGATTCAGAGTTTGACGGGTTTCGTGCAGATACAGGCACATTAAGGAAGATTTTTGCAAGATCCATGCATCGGATCAAGAGAGCAGCTGCTAAAACACCATTACATAGCAGCAAACAGATATTTGAAGCTGCTGGTACCTCTGGAGTCCCACGAACATCAAGGTGTAGAGTCCTCCAGAGTCTTGCACTGTGCATAAACCTTCCATTCAGCCACCACTAACCAATGCTCACAAGCAGAAATGGCTGCATTAGGCAGAAAAATACATGAAGACTAATTTTCAAACAGTCCTTTTCGCTGATGAGTGCTGTGCAACCCTGGATGGTCGAGATGGATGAAGTAGTGGATGGTTGGTGGACGGCCACCCTGTTCCAACAAGGCTGCGACGTCAGCAAGGCAGTGGTGGAGTCATGTTTTGGCCTGGAATCATGGGAAGAGAGCTGGTTGGCCCCTTTAGGATCCCAGAAGGTGTAAAGATGACCTCTGCAAACTATGTGGAGTTCTTGACTGATCACTTCCTTCCCTAAGAACTATGCTTTCCGTAATAAAATCATCTTCATGCATGACAATACACCATTTCATGCTGCAAAGAATACCTCTGCATCAATGGCTGCTATGGGTATAAAAGGAGAAAAAGTCATGGTGTGGCCTCCATCCTCCCCTGACCTCAGTCTTATTGATAACCTTTGAAGCATCCTCAAGCAAAAGATCTATGAGGGTGGGAGGCAATTTACATCCAAACAGCAGCTCTGGGAGGCTATTCTGACATCTTGCAAACAAATTCAAGCAGAAACTGTCTAAAAACTCACACGTTCAAAGGATGCAAGACTTGTGAAACTGCCATCAAATAAGGGGTCCTATGTTAAATGTAATCTGACCTGTTAAAATGTTTAAAAAGTTAAAATGTTGTTCAAAGTTTGATTGAAATAGCTTTTGATTTCAGTAAATATGCTGCAAACACAACAAGTGACAATTTTCAGTTCTTTACAACCTATAAAGTGTTTTGAAACTTACTGTGCGTAATAATTTGGAACAGTGCATTGTAATTTTTTATTTATCATTTATTTATCATATTTAGTTATCATTAGGAGGTTTGTTCAATAAAATTTGAATTGTACACTTAATAGTTGATAACATGAGAATTATGCTGACTGTTGTTTACATCAATTATTTAGGTAAATGAGAAAAGTATCATTGGCATAATAATTTGGAACAGTGTGTAATTTTAACAATAAAAGCCTTTGAGGGGGGCATGGCTTAGCAGCATGAGTGAATGGCTGCCTGAACTCACATATATATATATAAACACAGTGTGCAGTGCTAATATGTATAAACACCAATACTAATGTAAAGATAAATCCAATAAACTATATATAGCAAATATATCTATAAAATAACACCATGTATTAAAAGGAATATATAAATCACAAGTGCTCGTGCTCAATTAGGTTAAAAAAAAAACAGGCATGTAAAGAGATTAGAGATGCATCCGGATGCTGGTTCCAGAAACCAAAAAGGGCGTTCCAAGGAGCAGGAAATGACATCAGTGCCACCGGAAATACGTCAACATGTTTCGCCAACCTACAGGGCGTTATCAAAGACCTAATTCCCGGCCCACTCGACCGTCTTACAGGAACATCCCCCACACAGAGGACTATTTGAAATCCTTTAATCTGATGTGCACAACACCACTCCTGAGCTTCTCTGGATACCATCACATAAGCCTGAAGTGAACCCCAGACTGCAAAGCTGGAGGTCATCGCCATTTGGTGAGTGGGGACACATGTGGGGGTGGCGTTTCTGCACCTGAAAAGTCCTGGAGCGTCTGTGGTCCATTGCATTTCAAAAGTTTTTTTTTTCCCATTGCAGATTAGAACATTCAGCAGATTTATTTGGACTTTATTTACATGTTTTTTGCTTTGTATATTCACATGTATACTCATCTGCACTTGGTCACACATGTTTAACAACATTTGCGAGCGCCACATTTCCATAATTTTAAAAGTCCATATTAACATCAATCAATGTTAATATGGACTTTTGCTGTTTGGTTTAAATACTTCATCAAGGATTCATTGATATTCACGGAGCACGAGCACTTTATATTTTTTATATGGACTATTGTCATTTAATTTTATATTAACTTCATTGAGGACTGAGTGTAATATCACGGAGCACGAGTACTTTTGATTTATATATTCCTTTTAATACATGGTGTTATGTTATAGATATCTTTGCTATATATAGTTTACATTAGTATTGTTTTTTATACATATTAGCGCTGCACAGTGTGTATATATATATATATATATATATATATATATATATATATATATATATATATATATATATAGTATTATCACAGTTTGGGGAAGTGTGGGTAGTGCGGGCAGCTGATTATATTATTTTTTGTGTTTAATGAGGTTATTTAGGTTTAGTGTGGCAGCTCACAAGGTTTCACCTATTGGTTGCCTGAACTCGCAGCTCCGCAGCAAACCCAGCTCCAGCGACCACCCAGCTACCCCAAACAGGGTCACAAGTATCCTCCTTTACTCCTGCAGCACTCCAGCACCAGCCAGCAGCGATGTCCAAGCAGAGGAATGAGCTTAAATCAACGAAGAAGCTCACAGCATTCTTCTCCCCTCACGGCCTGAACAGCAGCCAAGACGGTGCCAGCGGAGCCCAGGGATACACAGCGCAGCTCTCCTCTCTTCCTACTGGACAGACATTCCACCAGACCTCCAGAATGATCTCCACCACAGACAACAATCGTGAGTCCTCTCCCACTAACTCACCCTTCACAGCCAGTCCTGCCAAGTCACAGCTTAGAACAGAGGGGCCAGAACACAATCAGGACAGCCCAGCCTCCTGTAAGATCTCTCTCCCTCCTCCTCAGCAATCATCTCTGCTGGATTCATTTCTGCATCAGACCAGCCACTGTCAGAACAGACCATGAAAAGCATGCTCCTATCTTTAAAGCAGACTCTTTACACTGACTTATCTACAGCTGTATCTTCACTATCTGTTTCTGTACAGCAGCATGACCAGCGTATTAACACTATAGAAACCAGAGTGAATGATCTGTACATGACCCATAATTAGGGATGAGCTTCGAGTTCGAGTCGAACTCATGTTCGACTCGAACATTGGCTGTTCGCAAGTTCGCCGAACAGGGAACAATTTGGGGTGTTCGCGGCAAATTCGAATGCCGCGGAACACCCTTTAAAAGTCTATGGGAGAAATCAAAAGTGCTAATTTTAAAGGCTAATATGCAAGTTATTGTCATAAAAAGTGTTTGGGGACCCAGGTCCTGCCCCAGGGGACATGGATCAATGCAAAAAAAAGTTTTAAAAACGGCCGTTTTTTCAGGAGCAGTGATTTTAATAATGCTTAAAGTCAAACAATAAAAGTGTAATATCCCTTTAAATTTCGTACCTGGGGGGTGTCTATAGTATGCCTGTAAAGGGGCGCATGTTTCCTGTGTTTAGAACAGTCTGACAGCAAAATGACATTTTGAAGGAAAAAACTCATTTAAAACTACCCGCGGCTATTTCATTGCCGACAATACACATAGAAGTTCATTGATAAAAACGGCATGGGAATTCCCCAAAGGGGAACCCCGAACCAAAATTAAAAAAAAAAAATGACGTGGGAGTCCCCCTAAATTCCATACCAGGCCCTTCAGGTCTGATATGGATATTAAGGGGAACCCCGGCCAAAATAAAAAAAAAAAATGACGTGGGGTTCCCCCTAAATTCCATACCAGACCCTTCAGGTCTGGTATGGATTTTAAGGGGAGCCCCGCGCCAAAAAAAAAAAAAAAAAAAAAACGGCGTGGGGTCCCCCCAAAAATCCATACCAGACCCTTATCCGAGCACGCAACCTGGCAGGCCGCAGGAAAAGAGGGGGGGACGAGAGTGCGCCCCCCCCCTCCTGAACCGTACCAGGCCACATGCCCTCAACATTGGGAGGGTGCTTTGGGGTAGCCCCCCAAAACACCTTGTCCCCATGTTGATGAGGACAAGGGCCTCATCCCCACAACCCTGGCCGGTGGTTGTGGGGGTCTGCGGGCGGGGGGCTTATCGGAATCTGGAAGCCCCCTTTAACAAGGGTACTTACCCCTACCATTTCACTAAAAAACTGTCAAAAATGTTAAAAATGACAAGAGACAGTTTTTGACAATTCCTTTATTTAAATACTTCTTCTTTCTTCTATCTTCCTTCATCTTCTGGTTCTTCTGGTTCTTCTGGCTCTTCTGGTTCTTCCTCCGGCGTTCTCGTCCAGCATCTCCTCCGCGGCGTCTTCTATCTTCTTCTCCTCGGGCCGCTCCGCACCCATGGCATGGGGGGAGGCTCCCGCTCTTCTCTTCTTCTTCTTCTCTTCTTCTCTTCTTCTTTTCTTCTCTTCTTCATTTTCTTCTCCGGGCCGCTCCGCACCCATGCTGGCATGGAGGGAGGCTCCCGCTGTGTGACGGCGCTCCTCGTCTGACAGTTCTTAAATAACGGGGGCGGGCCACCCGGTGACCCCGCCCCCCTCTGACGCAGGGTGACTTGACGGGACTTCCCTGTGACGTCACGGGGAATGCCACAGGGAAGTCCCGTCATGTCCCGTGCGTCAGAGGGGGGCGGGGTCACCAGGTGGCCCCGCCCCCCGGTATTTAAGAACTGTCAGACGAGGAGCGCCGTCACACAGCAGGAGCCTCCCTCCATGCCAGAATGGGTGCGGAGCGGCCCGGAGAAGAAAATGAAGAAGAGAAGAAGAGAAGAAGAGAAGAAGAGAAGAAAAGAAGAAGAGAAGAAGATGAAGAAGATGAAGAGAAGAGTGGGAGCCTCCCCCCCATGCCATGGGTGTGGAGTGGCCCGAGGAGAAGAAGATAGAAGACGCCGCGGAGGAGATGCTGGACGAGAACGCTGGAGGAAGAACCAGAAGAGCCAGAAGAACCAGAAGAACCAGAAGATGAAGGAAGATAGAAGAAAGAAGAAGTATTTAAATAAAGGAATTGTCAAAAACTGTCTCTTGTCATTTTTAATATTTTTGACAGTTTTTTAGTGAAATGGTAGGGGTAAGTACCCCCTTACCATTTCACACAGGGGGGGCTGGGATCTGGGGTTCCCCTTGTTAAAGGGGGCTTCCAGATTCCGATAAGCCCCCCGCCCGCAGACCCCCACAACCACCGGCCAGGGTTGTGGGGATGAGGCCCTTGTCCTCATCAACATGGGGACAAGGTGTTTTGGGGGGCTACCCCAAAGCACCCTCCCAATGTTGAGGGCATGTGGCCTGGTACGGTTCAGGAGGGGGGGCGCACTCTCGTCCCCCCCTCTTTTCCTGCGGCCTGCCAGGTTGCGTGCTCAGATAAGGGTCTGGTATGGATTTTTGGGGGAACCCCACGCCGTTTTTTTTTTTTTTTTTGGGCGCGGGGTTCCCCTTAAAATCCATACCAGACCTGAAGGGTCTGGTATGGAATTTAGGGGGAACCCCACGTCATTTTTTTTTTTAATTTTGGCCGGGGTTCCCCTTAATATCCATACCAGACCTGGAGGGCCTGGTATGGAATTTAGGGGGACTCCCACGTCATTGTTTTTTTTTAAATTTTGGTTCGGGGTTCCCCTTTGGGGAATTCCCATGCCGTTTTTATCAATGAACTTCTATGTGTATTGTCGGCAATGCAATAGCCGCGGGTAGTTTTAAATGAGTTTTTTCCTTCAAAATGTCATTTTGCTGTCAGACTGTTCTAAACACAGGAAACATGCGCCCCTTTACAGGCATACTATAGACACCCCCCAGGTACGAAATTTAAAGGAATATTACACTTTTATTGTTTGACTTTAAGCATTATTAAAATCACTGCTCCTGAAAAAACGGCCGTTTTTAAAACTTTTTTTTGCATTGATCCATGTCCCCTGGGGCAGGACCCGGGTCCCCAAACACTTTTTATGACAATAACTTGCATATTAGCTTTTAAAATTAGCACTTTTGATTATTCATGTTCGTGTCCCATAGACTTTAACGGTGTTCGCATGTTCGAACGAACTTTTTTCCTGTTCGCATGTTCTGGTGCGAACCGAACAGGGGGGTGTTCGGCTCATCCCTACCCATAATGAAATGGTAGATGCAGTCACAGCCCACGGAGACAAACTCCAGCTAATTCCACTTAAAATAGCAGACCTAAAGGACCGCTCACACAGGAACAACATTAAATTCCGAAAAATACCGGAATCGGTCCAACCACCTGAGCTAACAAAGTTGCTGCAGTCTTTATGCGCACACTATTTCCTGACTAACTGTCATCTGGAGATCAACAGAGCACATCAACTTCCTAAACCTCCCCACCTGCCAGTGTCTGCACCCAGAGATGTTCTAGCTCGCATCCATTTTTTCACGGTCAAGGATTGCATTATGTATGCAGTAAAATGCACAGCTAGACTCCGTGGACCATTTTCCTCCATCAATCTCTATGCTGACCTCTCCAAGGCGACCATTAACAATCGCAGACAGCTCGCAACAATTACTAAGTCCCTTCACAACCACATAATCCCCTACAAATGGGGATTCCTCACCAAACTACTTATCACCCACCAAAGCAAGACCTACAGTATAAGGACCCTTTCTACAGACCTCCAACTCCTGAAAGATTGGCACAGTATACCGAAGGACACCCCAGATCCCAGAGACCAGACCACCTCCCAAATGGAGACCGGAGGAGCTTACCAACAAGCTTGAGTCTGTCTCAAAGACCCTAACTATCATCAACCAAAGAATGCTGGGTACCTTTAGTACCACTCACTCATAACCGCCTGCCTGGACTATTGATTGTAGACTCACAGGATCCGAGGTAGTCTACCTGCCCTCATACAGATACTTTTTCTGCAGTAGTTACTGCCCATTGAGTCCAAAAGCTCCCTCCTTTTGAGCTCATACTTTTTATTTACCTTCTACCCCACCCTAGTACCAGCTACACAGCAGATATTGTTATTCTACCGACTCATCTAAACTCGCAAATCCTCTTGCACAGTACTACCCATCTTGGCATGGCCTTCAAAATTCTCTCAATAAATGCAAGGGGCTTGAACACACTCCAGAAGAGATCTGCACTTCTCAAAAAAGCCAAGACCCAAAAAGCGTATATTGTTTTAGTTCAGGAATCGCACTTTGCTACCGCCAAAACCCCCCAGTTCAATTTAAAGAACTATTTCCAGACCTTTTTACTTCAAAAGTTTTTTATTTTGAAAGATAGTACATTTGAAATACATAAATATACTCTGTCATACATAAGAAAAAAAATTAAGCAACAAATGTAATATGAAACATACATAGGTTAGCTGTAGATAGAGGGCTGACATTATCAGGAACCCCCGATCCATGACATGCCATAGGAGCACTCCGACCGTCGGTAAAGCTAAAGAATAACTCAGCCTGGTTGACATAGGGTCTCTCACCTCCCGCCACCCCTAATGGGAACATACTGTGCTGGAAGGAGAAGCCCCCGATCATCACCAACAGTCCGAGCCCCCCAATACAGAACGGAGCTACGTCAGGGCATATAGAACGGGGAGCTAAAAAATCAGAGGGTTATCAACTCTCTACCCTTCCCTCAGTGCTTTAACTGTTCAAATGCACGTCTAGGCTGACAAAGACGCTGAGTAAGTATAATTAAAGCCAAGGTCCAGAGTGGACCAAGAAAAAAGAAAAGGAGAAGAAAAAAAAGGGGGGAGAGGAGGAAAGGGGGAGGAGCACCACTAACCATTCTGAGATCGTATTATATTGACCTATTAGAGGGGCCAGTGGGTATACCCACCCGACAAGCCCATGGTTCCCAGGTAATCTCAAATTTTCTGGTTGTATCCTGCACAATACTGGATAGCTTTTCCTGGGACATTATCCAGGATATTTTCCTTTTTGCCGCTAAGAGAGAAATTACCAGTTGTTTCCAGGCCCTGGCAATCATGAGTTTAGCCCCCAGTAGCACAAAGTGTACCAGTCTGCTAGATGGTTTGGGGATCCGTGGGATCGAGGCATTTAGGAGGGCCACCATAGGAGTCCTTGGGATCTGAGTCTCCACCAGATCCTCTATTATGTTGAATATTTTTTCCCAAAAAGCACATATTCTGGGGCATTCCCACCAAATGTGAGCCATCGTGCCCGTGAGTTGACAACCCCTGAAACACAGAGTATCCACCGCAGGGAAAATAGAAACCAGTCTGAAGGGAGTGTAGTACCATCTGGAGATCACTTTCAGGCTAGGTTCTATCAGAGTGGTGTTAAGGATACCTTTGAAGGATTTGAAACAGGCCCTCTGCCAGCTCTCTAGGTTCCATTGGAATTGAAGATCAGATTCCCAGGCCTCCGTGAAGGATGCCGTTGAGACAGGAGAAGTAAGCGACGAGTAGATTACCAAGATCCCCCCTTCTGGTCTATGGCTTGATGGCACCACAATTCATAGTCAGTAAATTTCGGAGGGAGTAGTTTATCTTTACAATGGGATATTTGGCCAAACCTATTTTGTTCGGAGTTGGGAAGGTCAAGCTTTTTGATACAGTGCTTTAGGGTGAAGGGGCCTACAGCAGTGAAGAAATTACCTATCCTATAGAGTCCTTTGTCCACCCACCACTTGAAGGCCAAGACATTTTTTCTGGGGGGGGGAGTCTGGGTTATTATATAGATGAGTCAGGGGTTTATAGGCTGAGACTGACTAGAGTCTGCGATGAGCGTAGGGAGTCCCAGAGAGCAAAGGAGTGGGACAGAGTAGGTGCGAGTATTGAAGGTCTATTTTTCAGGGGGCTCCAAAGCAAGAAGTCTAAAGTGAAGTTCGGGACCGCATGTTTTTCTATCTGAACCCAATCAGGTTTCTCAAACCTAGAGTAAACTATTGACAATTGGGCTAATCTGGCAGCCTGATAATATTTGTAGAGGTGGGGCAGTCCCAGGCCTCCTTTTTTCCTATGTGTGTATAGGGCTCTCTGGGGGATCCTATAGCAGGCCTTGCCCCAAGTGAACTTCAGATGTTTGCTTTGGAAGGCTATAATATGGTCCCTCAGGATGGGGACGGGTAGAGAGTGGAAAAGATATAATAATCTTGGGAGTAGTGTCATTTTAATCGAATTCACCCTCCCCAGCCAAGATATGTTGTTTTGAGACCAGGTGCGTAGGTCCGCTTCTAACTTGGGGGGATAGTTATTATACAGGGTTTCAGTCTTAGCTGTTAAATTAATTCCCAAATATCTAATGAAGGAGTCGCTCCATTTGAATTTGGAGGTCTTTCGTAAGAGTTCCACAGTGTCGGTTTAGTGCCTGGGATTTGGAATAGTTCACTTGTAAGCCTGATATCCTAGCGAAGGCGTCCAAGGTTTGGCATAAGTTGGGAAGGGAGGTTATGGGAGAGGTTAGGAAGAGCAGAACGTCGTCCGCGAAGAGGCCACATTATGAGTTTGGGAGCCGCATGATACACCCTTAATGTTCGGGTTTTGGCGATTCGCTATGGTGAGCATTTCTATTGCTATCGCTAATATGAGCGGCGAGAGCGGGCATCCTTGTCTAGTCCTCTTTTTTATCGTTATAGGCTTAGTAGCCTAGTAGTAGCCTTAGAGCTGTATACGGGCTGTGGGATTGGAGTACAGTGCCTGCATCAGTCCCATGAATCACTGGCCAAAGCCCCAACGTTCCAATATGGCAAAAATATAGGTCCATGAAACCGAGTCGAAGGCCTTTTGCAGGTCCAACGACAGGAGCATCCCTGATTGTTTAGGGCCCCCCTCCCAATTAATTTGGAGAATGGAAACCACATCTATCTGGGCCTTGTCTGCCCAGGATGAAGCCCACTTGATCCTTGTTTATATATGTGTTGATAAAGGAAGCTATACAGTTAGCAAGAATTTTGGTTAGAATCTTGACATTGCAGTTGATAAGCGATATTGGGCGATAGTTTCCTACATCTTCTGGATTCTTATCCGGCTTAGTTATTACTGCGATGTACGCGGTATTGAGTTGTGGATCAAGTGGGTCCCCCTTCGTTTTTGTATTGAAGAATTTTGTTAGGTGCGGGACTAAGATGTTGGAGAGCGCTTTGTAATAAGGATTTGACAGACCATCAGGGCCAGGGGCCGAGCCAGTCTTCAAGGCCTTTATCACTCCCAGCACCTCACCCTCTGTGAATGGGGCTTCTAGGCTGTCTTTATGTTCTGCTGAGAGCGATGGGATAGAGAGGCCGTCTAAAAATGTGCTTAATGAAGCATCAGTGAAGGGCTTGCATGGAGAGTAAAGGTTATTATAAAAGACATGAAATGCTTCCAGGATTTTTGTAGGGGTCAGCCGTGGTGCCTTGACCCGGAATTCTTATTTTTGGCATTTTATAGGACTTAATTTGGGGTGTTAATTTAGTAGCCAGCATGGAGCCCATCCTGTCCCATTGGGTATAAAACCTGTTTTTTTCCGCTTTAGCTGTCAGGGCTAGGCTGAGCTCCACACTGTGGAAGGGGAGGGGTTTGACCTGTGAAGAGCCCGAAGTTTTGAGTACTCATCCTCTAAGCGCTTTATATCAGCTTCCCTTTCCCTCTTAATCTGAGATGCCATTCTGATGATCTCCCCTCTGATGAAGGCCTTGTGGGCTGCCCACAGCGTTTCAGCCTAGATTTCCTCAGTATTGTTAAAGAGAAAATACTCCTTCAGAGATTTGTCTAGCATCGTGACATGGACAGGATCAGTGAGAATGGACTCATTGAGTCTCCACTGTCCCCGACCCATTCCATAGTGATGGGATTGAATTGCCATAACAACTATTGAGTGATCGGACAGAATTGTGTCCTTGATATGGGATTTTATAATAAGTGGAATGGAATGCATTTGAACTAAAAGGTGATCTATCCTGGCGTATGAATTATGGGGATGGGAAAAGTGGGTAAAGTCCCGTTTGGTGGGGTTCAATACCCTCCAGACATCTGCCATACCTTGGGCGTGGACAAGTCTAGCTATCTTAAGGCTTTCTTTGGTTGGGCGGGTAAGGTGGTCAGTGGGGGGTCTAGACTTGTCCAGTCCCTGATCAAAAGCGGCATTGGAGTCTCCTCCAAAAATGACCGTGCCCTCTAACGATGGCGAGAGGGTGTTGAAGAGATGTTTAAAAAATTGCTGCTTGGCCTTTATTGGGGCTGTAATAGGAAACCAGAGTATAAAGCTGCCCGTCTATTGTTCCCTTTACCATGATGATTTACTGGCTGATCAGGGGATTATCCAAAATATTGCCAATGAAAATCGTTTATTTTTTTAATTAAATGATCAGCCGGACACTGACCGGGGCTGTTCTTTGGTCTACATGCAAAGCATACATGCGAGGAAGTCTTACCAAATTGTACAGTAAGATTAAAAAACAGAGGATGCAGCCAATTGTGGAGATACTATCCCAAATTGACCAACTAGAGAAAATCAATAATCAAAACCTGTCCCATAATATTGCTAATAAGCTTCTCAATCACAGAACAAAACTTTGTTCCATAATACTTTACAAATTTAAAACTAATCCTTAAACTTAGCAAAGCAAACTTCTATGCACTGGGGAACAAAGCCAATGCCTTACTTGCGCACCAAATCAAAACCCAAAGAACTAAAAGTAAAATCGCAGCCTTACACCACCCTACCACAAAGCAATTACTGAGTAACCCTCAGGATATTGCCAATGCCTTCAGTGATTGTTACCCATACCTCTATAACCTAACTATGGACCTCACTACCCCACAGCCCACTGACCCCCTCATTCAGGAATTCCTGTCAACGTTTAATCTCCCATCTGTTACCTCTGAACAGCTGCTGTAGCTATCACAACCCTTTACAGAAGATGAAATCCTTAAAGCAATTAGATACCTTCCTTGCAACAAATCCCCCGACAGTTTCATCAATGAGTACTTCAAACAATTAGCCAACATTCTTTTCAATCTCTTCAATTCTGCTGCCTTCAGGTATGCTATCCAAACCCTTTAGGATCTTCAATGGCACACGCCAAGGTTGCTCGCTCTCCCCAACCATATTTGTTCTCCTGATGAAACCCCTAGCACGCAAAATTAGGAATGACCAACGAGTAATAGTACAGATAACAAAATCAGTCTGTTCGCGGATGATATCATCCTTATGATCTCCAACCCAAACCAATCATTAACAGAGATCCAGGAAACTCTCCACCAGTTCAGCGCAGTATCTTTCTACAAACTCAACGCCAATAAATCCCTAATCCTTCCAATGAACCTCTCTGAAAGAGATGAATCACTACTAAAACAGGTTCTCCCCTTCACCTGGGCCACTCAGACTATCCCATACTTAGGAATTAAGCTATCTCCATACCCACACCATCTATACGACCTAAACTACAGAACCATCCAAAAACAACTTCCCGAAATACTCAACCAAATGGAGTCTCTAGTTTATCTACACTGGGAAGAATAGCTTCATTCAAAATGATTGTCCTGCCCAATCTTATATATCTATTTTTCACAGTTGTATTACCAGTTCCTCAGACCTTTTTCTCCTCGGTGCAAGGACATATGACAAAATTCATATGGAACAAGAAACCTCCTAGATGTGCTAACCATATTTTAAAAAGACACAATAAACAGGCCAGAGTAGGGTTTCCCCATATTAGCATCTATTACTCATTAACCCTCATTAAAAAAAAAAAAAAAAAAACACAAGTAGAGAGGCGCTTCTGAGTGCAGTATTTTAGAAATAATGCTTTTAATAATAGATGTAGATCAACTCACATTTTGTAGGAATAAACAGGCATGGTATTAATAATACAGTGACGCATCCCCGAGTCCTAAGCAGTGTGGATTCCTTGCTGACAACTATGAGATTTTCTGGCAGATGGAGGATGCCGGCTCCGGAGAGCGTCCTCAGAGCGATGCGTGGAACGCATAGGACAGCTTGCTGCAGACGGATGACGTCATCAAAGCTGGATGCATTTCGAGAGCGTGTGCACTTGGCGATGTAAGCAAGTCGCGCTCCTTTGTCAACAGTAGGGATGAGCCGAACACCCCCCTGTTCGGTTCGCACCAGAACATGCGAACAGGAAAAAAGTTCGTTCGAACATGCGAACACCGTTAAAGTCTATGGGACACGAACATGAATAATCAAAAGTGCTAATTTTAAAGGCTTATATGCAAGTTATTGTCATAAAAAGTGTTTGGGGACCTGGGTCCTGCCCCAGGGGACATGGATCAATGCAAAAAAAAGTTTTAAAAATGGCCGTTTTTTCAGGAGCAGTGATTTTAATAATGCTTGAAGTCAAACAATAAAAGTGTAATATCCCTTTAAATTTCGTACCTGGGGGGTGTCTATAGTATGCCTGTAAAGGGGCGCATGTTTCCTGTGTTTAGAACAGTCTGACAGCAAAATGACATTTTGAAGGAAAAAACTCATCTAAAACTACCCGCGGCTATTGCATTGCCGACAATACACATAGAAGTTCATTGATAAAAACGGCATGGGAATTCCCCAAAGGGGAACCCCGAACCAAAATTAAAAAAAAAAATGACGTGGGAGTCCTCCTAAATTCCATACCAGGCCCTTCAGGTCTGGTATGGATATTAAGGGGAACCCCGGCCAAAATTAAAAAAAAAAAATGACGTGGGGTTCCCCCTAAATTCCATACCAGACCCTTCAGGTCTGGTATGGATTTTAAGGGGAACCCCGCGCCAAAAAAAAAAAAAAAAAACGGCGTGGGGTCCCCCCAAAAATCCATACCAGACCCTTATCCGAGCACGCAACCTGGCAGGCCGCAGGAAAAGAGGGGGGGACGAGAGTGCGGCCCCCCTCCCTCCTGAACCGTACCAGGCCACATGCCCTCAACATTGGGAGGGTGCTTTGGGGTAGCCCCCCAAAACACCTTGTCCCCATGTTGATGAGGACAAGGGCCTCATCTCCACAACCCTGGCCGGTGGTTGTGGGGGTCTGCGGGCGGGGGGCTTATCGGAATCTGGAAGCCCCCTTTAACAAGGTGACCCCCAGATCCTGGCCCCCTCACCCTGTGTGAAATGGTAAGGGGGTACATAAGTACCCCTACCATTTCACGAAAAAAGTGTCAAAAATATTAAAAATGACAAGAGACAGTTTTTGACAATTCCTTTATTTAAATGCTTCTTCTTTCTTCTATCTTCCTTCATCTTCTGGTTCTTCTGGCTCTTCTGGCTCTTCTGGTTCTTCCTCCGGCGTTCTCGTCCAGCATCTCCTCCGCGGCGTCTTCTGTCTTCTTCTCCTCGGGCCGCTCCGCACCCATGGCATGGGGGGGAGGCTCCCGCTCTTCTCTTCTTCTCTTCTTCTCTTCTTCTTTTCTTCTCTTCTTCTCTTCTTCATTTTCTTCTCCGGGCCGCTCCGCAATCCATGCTGGCATGGAGGGAGGCTCCCGCTGTGTGACGGCGCTCCTCGTCTGACAGTTCTTAAATAACGGGGGGGCGGGGCCACCCGGTGACCCCGCCCCCCTCTGACGCACGGTGACTTGACGGGACTTCCCTGTGGCATTCCCCGTGACGTCACAGGGAAGTCCCGTCAAGTCACCGTGCGTCAGAGGGGGGCGGGGTCACCGGGTGGCCCCGCCCCTTCCGTTATTTAAGAACTGTCAGACGAGGAGCGCCGTCACACAGAGGGAGCCTCCCTCCATGCCAGCATGGATTGCGGAGCGGCCCGGAGAAGAAAATGAAGAAGAGAAGAAGAGAAGAAAAGAAGAAAAGAAGAAGAGAAGAAGAGAAGAAGCGAAGAGCGGGAGCCTCCCCCCCATGCCATGGGTGCGGAGCGGCCCGAGGAGAAGAAGATAGAAGACGCCGCGGAGGAGATCTTGGACGAGAACGCCGGAGGAAGAACCAGAAGAGCCAGAAGATGAAGGAAGATAGAAGAAGCATTTAAATAAAGGAATTGTCAAAAACTGTCTCTTGTCATTTTTAACATTTTTGACACTTTTTTCGTGAAATGGTAGGGGTACTTATGTACCCCCTTACCATTTCACACAGGGGGGGGGCCGGGATCTGGGGGTCACCTTGTTAAAGGGGGCTTCCAGATTCCGATAAGCCCCCCGCCCGCAGACCCCCACAACCACCGGCCAGGGTTGTGGGGATGAGGCCCTTGTCCTCATCAACATGGGGACAAGGTGTTTTGGGGGGCTACCCCAAAGCACCCTCCCAATGTTGAGGGCATGTGGCCTGGTACGGTTCAGGAGGGAGGGGGGGCCGCACTCTCGTCCCCCCCTCTTTTCCTGCGGCCTGCCAGGTTGCATGCTCGGATAAGGGCCTGGTATGGATTTTTGGGGGGACCCCACGCCGTTTTTTTTTTTTTTTTGGCGCGGGGTTCCCCTTAAAATCCATACCAGACCTGAAGGGTCCGGTATGGAATTTAGGGGGAACCCCACGTCATTTTTTTTTTTAAATTTTGGCCGGGGTTCCCCTTAATATCCATACCAGACCTGAAGGGCCTGGTATGGAATTTAGGGGGACCCCCACGTCATTTTTTTTTTTTAATTTTGGTTCGGGGTTCCCCTTTGGGGAATTCCCATGCCGTTTTTATCAATGAACTTCTATGTGTATTGTCGGCAATGCAATAGCCGCGGGTAGTTTTAAATGAGTTTTTTCCTTCAAAATGTCATTTTGCTGTCAGACTGTTCTAAACACAGGAAACATGCGCCCCTTTACAGGCACACTATAGACACCCCCCAGGTACGAAATTTAAAGGGATATTACACTTTTATTGATTGACTTTAAGCATTATTAAAATCACTGCTCCTGAAAAAACGGCCGTTTTTAAAACTTTTTTTTGCATTGATCCATGTCCCCTGGGGCAGGACCCAGGTCCCCAAACACTTTTTATGACAATAACTTGCATATTAGCCTTTAAAATTAGCACTTTTGATTTCTCCCATAGACTTTTAAAGGGTGTTCCGCGGCATTCGAATTTGCCGCGAACACCCCAAATTGTTTGCTGTTCGGTGAACTTGCGAACAGCCAATGTTCGAGTCGAACATGAGTTCGACTCGAACTCGAAGCTCATCCCTAGTCAACAGATTCAAATAGAAATACCATGACTAGACTTTATAGAGGGCTGACATGGGAACATGGGTGGGGTCATGTAACAAGAAAGATAAAAGGGGCGTGTATATAAAACAAGCAACACAATATAAAGCTAAAAACTAAACGATTATAAAAAACAGGGTAATTAAAAAACAATCAATCATATAAGCGGTTCTGGACGAAGGTCATATGTAATATAATGTTACCATTGGAATGGGAAAAAAAAAAAAATAATAATAATAATAAACACATGGCAGAGGTGACGTGAAAAAAAAATAAACACATGGCTGAGGTGCCGTGAAAAAATAAATAAATAAATAAACACATGGCTGAGGTGACGTGAGAAAAAATAAAAATAAAAATAAACACATGGCAGAGGTGGCATGAAAAAAAAAACAATAGAAGCTAGAGATAATGCCAAAAAGTTCAAAACTAATACAACGGAATATAGTAAGTTATTTTATATTTTTATAAAATGGTAGAAATGTAGATTCCTTCGTTAATTCCGCCAGGCGAGAGAACGTCTAAATTATAAATCCAGAGCGTTTCTCTTGCACACAGCTTTTTAAAACGTTCTGCTGCTGGAAGAGAGTTGGAGATTTGCTCAATGACCCAGACCTGCAGGCCAACCGTAGACTGTTGATGAGCTTGAAAAACGTTCTAGAGACACTATGTGGGTCGGTACCACCTTCAATCGCTCGCCTATTTTCTCCGAATCTAACCCTGAGGGCTTGAATAGTCCGGCCTACATAAACTAGGCCTCATGGACAGCTGAGCCCATACACAACAAAATCTGAAGAGCAATTGTAAAAGTCCTTCAATTCATACATTTTCCCTTTTGTGGTAAAGGACTTTTGACCATGCTGAATGTATTTGCACGTTTTGCATAGGGGCTTACAGCATTGAAACATCCCCACCAATGGGATAAGAACAGGCTTTTCAGAGGGGTTGCATCTAGATTTAAATTTACTAGGAGCTATTTTTATTTCAGATTAGGCGCCCTACGGTATGTAACCCTCGGTCTCTCTAGAATGAACGGTTTCAATAATGGATCCTGCAAAAGGGTGCTCCAATGTCTGTTCAAAATGTTTTTCATTTTTTTTTAAGTTACAATGAAAGGTAGTGATAAACCGTGGCATGCAGTATAATTGCCTCGTTCACGGGACACTTTAGGAGGTTTTCCTTTTAGATAGTATTGGAAGGCTTGATCAATATGAGCTTCAGGATAACCTTTATCTTTAAACTTCTTTTTCAGTAACAAACTCTGATCAACATAGTCGCTCCCTCTCGTACAGTTCTGTCGCAACCGACAGAACTGACCCTTCGGAATATTGTTGATCCGCATAGGAAAATGACAACTGTTGTAATGCAGGTAAGAATTACCTGCAGTAGGTTTTATATAGTTTTTTCAGACTATGGTGGAGGTGACCTCATCGTGACCTAATTCAAGGTCAAGAAACGGTAGCGTATTGGGATTGGTGATAAACGTGAAAGACAGCCCATATTGGTTCTTATTACAGTATTCCACAAAAGGGTCAATCGCATCGACAGAACCATCCCAGATTATGATTATATCGTTGATGTAGCGACCGAAAAAAACAATATTTTGTGCAAAGGGGTTATTTTGGAAAATATATAGATTCTCCCAAAAACCCATAGATAAGTTTGCATAAGAGGGCGCAAAATTAGCGCCCATAGTGGAATATAGTAAGTTATTTTATATTTTTATAAAATGGTAGAAATGTAGATTCCTTCATTAATTCCGCCAGGCGAGAGAATGTCTAAATTATAAATCCAGAGCGTTTCTCTCGCACACAGCTTTTTAAAACGTTCTGCTGCTGGAAGAGAGTTGGAGATTTGCTCAATGACCCAGACCTGCAGGCCAACCGTAGACTGTTGATGAGCTTGAAAAAAGTGTCTAGGGGGGGGGCAGGAGGCGGAGCCTAGCGGAGCAGACATGCATTGTTAGAGCTCCACACCGCTGAGGAGAGAAGAGAAGGACAAAGCGGAGCCTGCAGGCTCAAAAGGTATCCATTTGAACCTTTTTGCCCCAGGGAACAAACTGTGAAAGTTTGGGCAGGAAATATGGTACTGGGAGGAAACCGTGGCAGAAAAAAAAATCACCTCACAAAGTGCTCACAGGCACTCACTGCAGCTGAAGCAGCTCCAGTCACCTCACAAGATACAGCATCAGGGCGCTCTCACAGACAGAAAATGTCACAGCAAGACTCTCCATTTGAGTCAGATACAGAACAAATCCTCTCACAAACTTCTCCACAAGCCTCCTCAGTATCCCCAGTAATATTATTACAATTTGAAAAGATGCTTCATAAGGCTTTAAAACAAACCTCAGACCAAATAACAAACAGCCTAACCAAAGAAATAAGAGAGCTGGGAAACCGCACCGCAGCCCTAGAAATAAAAATGGATGAAATTGAAATTACAACCCAAGAAAATATAACAGAATTGGAACTATAATTTAAAAAATTAATTAATTAGAATTTAATACTTCAAACTAAGCTCGAAGATTACGAAAATAGAGCCAGACGTTCAAACTTGCGCATAAGGGGAATACCTGAAACTGTGACAGACCTGCAATCTACTATTACTGCTCTATTACAAGAACTAAAGCCAGATATCCCTATTGAACGTTTAGAACTGGACAGAGTACACAGAGCCCTCACAGCCAAAAAGAAAGATGGACCCCCACGTGATATAATCACAAAATTTCATTATTACAGAACGAAAGAACAAATACTAATTGCTGCAAGAGAAAAAAAGGAACTTAATTTTCAAGGACACAATTATCAAATTTTTGCTGACCTATCCCAACTTACTATTACTAAAAGACGATCCATGAAACCCCAACTAATGGAACTGCAACGCCACAACATTATGTATCAATGGGGCTTCCCCTTTTCAGTCAGATTTAACTACCAAGGTACAATTTACAGAAGCAGATCAGCAGATGAACTACAACAAACCCTTTTAAAATTAAATCTAACAGAACCCACAAGCAGCAACACTCCCACACGCAGAAGAATGGCATCATCTTCACCTTCAGGCAGCACCCAGAAAATTCCAGAACAAAATGGGAATCATCATTCTCACAAAAGAGGCCGTTATGCCACATCATCCATGGACCAAGAAGATTCAATGGACTGACATCCTAATTCCTGATATCTCTTCATTTATTATACTAAGAGATGGTTCTCTATAAAAAAAATCTATATTTATAACTGAATGTAACTGCATTCTGATAGTCACACACTGTGTGGGATCATGTTACATTCCAGTTATATTTCTTATTACTTCTGATTCATATAGCCTTAGAATATATAAGTGAAATAAGGAAATTCTTGTTCAGTTATATATTATCAGGTAATAACAATAGATTTATTACTTTTTAGGACAAATATGTTCAATAATCCAGAAGTAATGGAAGCTTTTTTTTTTTTCTTAAAACAAATATATTATTACCTAACTAGTTCCTAGAATTATGTTTTTGTTTATTCTAATCTGAAGCAATACAACCTCAATTTTATGAGTTAACATATCTAAACAGTTACATATGAATAAAATATGTAATTGTTTACTCTAAAAGGGTTAAAATCTCAAAATAATTCAAACTATCTTCATCAATACCAAAGTTATTAACAGTACCTTTCTAACTGAATTGTTTAGCCTAGGGCAAGACTAACCATATACAACCACCCTGGAATAAATAATTTCAACAAAAACTATATTCTGCACTCCAATTAATGAAACATCATTTTGATGTCTTTTGACATAGCACTTCTCTCCTGTAAGCGGAAGATCCGTGTACCCCCATTAGCCCTCCTCATTCTCCCAACCATATTATGTGGGAGTGTGACGAAGGCACTTATTCCCCTGAGAGAGATATTTATTCTCTTTCACGGGTAAATTGTGATTACTTGCAAAAAATAATTTATACAATGTATCATCTAATCTCATATGTTTTTTGTTTACTCTTTACTCCAGAATTCACTGGTTTCTTTTCTATCTATTCATCTCTTCAGTCCACACAGGTTGATCTGCGCAGTCAGCTCTGCATAACAAAAAGTAAGTCAAAACTATTTGATCTATTGCCATGGCACCACTGAATATACTTTCCCTGAATGTTCAGGGAATAAATGTCCCTCAAAAAAGGACCAAAGCCTTCCGTACTTTCCATAACAAGAAGGCTCACATAGTATGCCTCCAAGAAACACACTTCACCAAAGATTCTACTCCAAAATATATTTCTCCTTTTTATCAACAAATTTACACGGCTTCTGCCTGTACCAAGCAAAGGGGAACTCTAATTGCATTTCAACGATCCACACCATTCACCTTATCATCAGAAATTAAAGACCCAGAAGGTAGATACCTTATACTCATGGGTTATATAATGGATACAGCAATCACGGTGATTTCCTACTACGCTCCTAACAAACAACCTACACCATTCCTCTCACATATATTACAAGTGATTAATACACACAAAATAGGAACAGTGATAATGTGTGGGGATTCGAACCAGGTCCTCCTCCCATTTCTAGATAAATCACCTTTTACACCATCCAAAATAACCTCTAGATTACCTTTTTCTCAACTTCTTTCCAAATACAATCTGGTAGATTCATGGAGAGAAAGTAACCCAATGAAAAAGAAATTCACTTATTTCTCGCACCCTCATCAAACCTTCACCAGAATAGATCATATTTTTCTAACAATAGGAATGATACCAGAAATTATTGCATCAGATATAATTCTGATTCCGTGGTCTGACCATAATGCAGTATACACTACTATAGCCTCAGCCATACCAAAAGCGCATGACCCAACGTGGTACTTACCGGACATAATGCTCAAACACCCACTACATCAGATGGCCATTGAACAAGCTTTAAAGGAATACATATCAATTAATAATACAACAGACATCTCCCCAATAACACTGTGGGAAGCTCATAAGCCTGTCTTGCGTGGTACAATACAAAGACAAATGGCACTATTTAAACGGGAACGCAAAAATCTAGCAAAAAAACTAGAACTCAATTTTAATGCAGCCTATATATCATTTCAAGATAATCCATCTCAGAGTACAAAATCTCATCTGGAAAAATCTAGATTGGAATACGATCTATTTCTCACTGAGTCAGTTGATAAATCCCTCAAACGCTCCAAACACAATTTCTACATGAATACAAACAAACCAGGTACATATTTGGCTCGGGCATTAAATTCAACTAACAAATCTTTCAAACCAATACGTTTGAAATTATCAAAAAATGTTTACACTTGTAATCCAGTTAAAATAGTCCATAAATTTCACTCACATCTCGCAACTTTATACAAGACAAACAATGAATTTAATCCTACAGAGGCTGAATCCTTCTTCTCAAAAATAACCTTACCTGAGTTATCTCAGAATCAAAAAAGCAGTTTGGATGAGCCTATAACTATAGATGAAGTTGCTAACGCCATAAAAGACCTAAAACTTAACAAAAGACCAGGCCCAGACGGCTACTCGGCTTTATACTATAAAACATTCTCAGAAATACTCTCTCCCATTCTCACTGAAACTTTTAACAAACTTCTAGATGGACATTCTTTTCGGCAAGAAACACTAATGGCAATTGTTTGTATGATCCCAAAACCCATTTCTGATGATACTTCCTGTGTGAATTATCGGCCTATCTCTCTGTTAAACCTCGATATTAAATTATTAGCAAAAATAATAGCAAAACGCCTCAATAGCATTATAGGAAAATTAATACATAGAGATCAAGTAGGCTTCATGCCAAATAGACAGGCAGGCGATAATATACGCAGGGCAGTGTTATTGGCACATATTGCTAAAAAACGGAAAATCCCTTTATGTTTTCTATCTCTCGATATTAAGAGGGCATTTGACACAGTATCCTGGCAATATATGCAATATTCATTACAAAAATGGGGTTTTGGACCCCACTTTTTAACATGGATCAAAGCATTATATAATAAACCCAAAGCCTATATAAAATATGCTGGATACAAATCTGAAGCCTTTAATATCGAAAGAGGTACCCGACAGGGTTGCCCATTATCTCCCTTATTATTTGCCGTTATACTCGAACCCATGGCCCAATATATCAGAACAAACCAAACTATAACTGGCATTGAAGTAGGAGGTATTACACACAAATTATGTATATTTGCAGACGATATATTACTTTTTCTATCATCACCACAGGTCTCTGGTCCTAACTTAATACCAGCTCTTGATGGATTTGCAGCCCTATCCGGCCTTATGATTAATCCTAAGAAATGCCTAGTGCTTAATATTTCACTCACAAACATGGAATTGATCCCGGCTAGGGCTGCACTCCCATTCACATGGGCAGAAAAATCAATCCCATATCTTGGAATTCATTTAACAGCCTCTCATTCTGACTTATTCTCAACCAATTATCCTCCTGTATTAAGACAGATCACAAATCTAATAAAACAATGGTCGCAACTTCCTTTATCCTGGATGGGGAAGATTAATGCAATCAAAATGACTATTCTACCCAAATTGCTTTATCTATTCAGAGTCCTCCCTATTCCAATTCCTTCCTATTTTTTGAGAATAGTACAAAAAAGAGCAACTTCGTTTATATGGGGCTCTTCTAAACCACGTATACCTATACACACACTACATCGTCCCAAAAATAAAGGAGGCCTGGGATACCCTAATTTTACTAACTACTACAGAGCGGCACATTTGGCCAGTCTGTCCAAATACCATGCAAAACAGGAAATCCCATTATGGGTATTTATAGAGGCTTCAGAAAATGACCCTCTATTAATATCAAATTTATTATGGCTTGATCCTAAAGACCGCTTTAAAATTCATAATCCCATAACTAAACACTTCTTATCTCTCTGGGATAAACTAAAAACCAAATATCAGTTACAATCTCCACACAATCCTCTCCTTTCTTTTATCAGAAATCCGGCCTTTTATCCGGCATGGATCTACCCAAATTCTTTTAAAGCTTGGACAACATCAGGCATTCAGACACTAAATTACTTCATAGCATCTAAATCATTCCTTTCATTCCCATCGCTTAGAGAAAAATATGATCTACCAAACTCTGAGATATTTAGATATCTCCAAATCAAAAATTTCTATACACCATTCCTAAAGGGGGATACACCATTATCCCAATTATCCATTTTTGAATCAATCTGTACAAAAGATCCATTTGCTAAAGGTACAATTTCATCACTTTTTAATCAATTATATGGAGTACCAAATCTTAATAGACCCTCTTACGTTCAGAGGTGGGAGGAGGACCTGGGACGAACTTTAGAAGACACGGACTGGTCTAACATATGGCTCACATCTAAGTCATCTTCACCCAACATCTTAGCACTGGAGACAAATTATAAAGTCCTAACTCGCTGGTACCTTGTACCCGCTAGAGTGGCAAAATATTCACCTAATACCTCAGCTCTTTGTTTTCGAGGATGCCCAGAAATAGGCACATATTTACACATATGGTGGACGTGCCCAGTAATCCAAACCTTCTGGAAGGAAGTCTTCGTGATTGCATCTAAAATATTTAAAAAAATAATACAACCAGATCCATATTTAACTTTACTTAATCTAAAACCGGAATGGTTAACACTCTCTCAATTCAAACTTATGATCCAACTAATAACGGCTGCAAAACAAACAGTGGCCAAGGCATGGAAATCTCCTACATTGGTACTAGCAGAAACAATTCACAGAATGAATAATACAATGTCCCATGCTAAGATGGTAGCCATCGATCAAAATCAAATTCCAAAATTTGAAAAACTTTGGCATCCTTGGATAAAACAACAGTTCCTGTCAAACTTCAATGACTCTGTCCTGTTGCCATGGTAACAGATTAAATGACTTACTGAGACACCCATTCTAAGGCTTCAAAGAGAACTAAAAAGAATAATAAACTGACGAGCGGGACAACCTTGTGGACCATACCTCTGCCTTTCTTCCCTTTTTCTTCTTTCTCTTTCCTTTTCTCCACCTTACGATTAAAGCTCATTATCAGAATTTATTTGACCTATATACACTCTACTTGTAAACAATATGTATAGTAGGTATAAATCATTTAAATACCTACAAAAGTAACTAAGGAAATGATATATATCTTTAATTTAGGTTTACGTGAACCCAATGTTTAATATTTGAAATTTCATGATATTTACCTATATAAACCCTACTGTAAAACAATGAGCTTACTTTATAGATCCTTGTAAACTTACTTTATGTATCTTTATAACATTGTATACTCAATAAACTTCTTTTGACAAGGAAAAAAGTGTCTAGAGACACTATGCGGGTCGGTACCACCTTCAATCGCTTGCCTATGTTCTCCAAATCTAACCCTGAGGGCTTGAATAGTCCGGCCTACGTAAACTAGGCTGCATGGACAGCTGAGCCCATACACAACAAAATCTGAAGAGCAATTGTAAAAGTCCTTCAATTCATACGTTTTCCCTTTTGTGGTAAAGGACTTTTGACCATGCTGAATGTATTTACACGTTTTGCATAGGGGCTTACGGCATTGAAACATCCCGACCAATGGGATAAGAACAGGCTTTTCAGAGGGGTTGCATCTAGATTTAAATTTACCAGGAGCTATTTTTGATTTCAGATTAGGCGCCCTACGGTATGTAACCCTCGGTCTCTCTGGAATTAACGGTTTCAATAATGGATCCTGCAAAAGGGTGCTCCAAAGTCTGTTCAAAATGTTTTCCATTTTTTTTTAAGTTACAATGAAAGGTAGTGATAAACCGTGGCATGCAGTATAATTGTCTCGTTCACGGGACACTTTAGGAGGTTTTCCTTTTAGATAGTATTGGAAGGCTTGATCAATGTGAGCTTCAGGATAACCTTTATCTTTAAACTTCTTTTTCAGTAACAAACTCTGATCAACATAGTCGCTCCCTCTCGTACAGTTCTGTCGCAACCGACAGAACTGACCCTTTGGAATATTGTTGATCCACATAGGAAAATGACAACTGTTGTAATGCAGGTAAGAATTACCTGCTGTAGGTTTTATATAGTTTTTTCAGACTATGGTGGAGGTGACCTCATCGTGACCTAATTCAAGGTCAAGAAACGGTAGCGTATTGGGATTGGTGATAAACGTGAAAGACAGCCCATATTGGTTCTTATTACAGTATTCCACAAAAGGGTCAATCGCATCGACAGAACCATCCCAGATTATGATTATATCGTTGATGTAGCGACCGAAAAAAACAATATTTTGTCCAAAGGGGTTATTTTGGAAAATATATAGATTCTCCCAAAAACCCATAGATAAGTTTGCATAAGAGGGCGCAAAATTAGCGCCCATAGCAGTTCCTTGTATGTGCACAAAAAAATCACTGTCAAAATTGAAATAATTATGTGTCAGACAAAAAGACGTAGCATTCAAAATGAAGGATGCCTGGCGGGGGCTAATGCAAGGATCTTTGGCTAGGAAATGTTCCAAAACCAATAGCCTAAAGGAGTGAGGAATGGATGTATATAATGAATTAACATCAAGTGAGAACCAAACTTAGTTTGGCTCCCACTTGTATGCAGAAAGGAGTTCAAATAAGTGGGCACCAATAAAAAACCAATAATCTGTCACACCAGAAGATTGCTGCTCTCAAATCTCTTATGGAAGCAGATGACCTTGTTATAAAATCAGCTGACAGGGGGGGATTGTTATACTAAATAAAAATGATTACATTGAAGAGGCTAGGAGGTTACCTTCTGATGTCACCACATACAAAAAAAATCATTCCTCACTCCTTCGGACTATTGGCTTTGGAACATTTCCTAGCCAAAGATCCTTGCATTAACCCCCGACAGGCATCCTTAATTTTGAATGCTATGTCTTTTTGTCTGACACATAATTCTTTCAATTTTGACGGTGATTTTTTTGTGCAGATACAAGGAACTGCTATGGTCACTAATTTTGCGCCCTCTTATGCAAACCTATCTATGGGTTTTTGGGAGAATCTATATATATTCCAAAATAACCCCTTTGCACAAAATATCTTTTTTTCGGTCGCTACATCGACGATATACCATATTTATCTGCATATAACACGCACTTTTTTCCCCTTAAAATCAGGGGAAAATCGTGGGTGCGTGTTATACGCTGATCCCCGCCAATCTCCGCTGATTATTTGCAATCGTGCCAACATACACATCCGAGTGTACAGATTTGAATATGGCGCCGGCGGACTCGGCGGAGCAGAGCGAGCACCGCCGAGATCGCAGGGACTAAGCGGAGCCGAGATACACATAGCCGAGTGTACTCGACTCTTCTCGGCTCCGCTCACAGTCACACCCAGTCCCGCCATTGGACCTGTGTTATGTCCATCATAGGGCGGGACTGGGCGTGACTGTGAGTGGAGCCGAGTACACTCGGCTATGTGTATCTCTGCTCCGCCGAGTCCCTCCGTGGCGCCATATTTAAATCTGTACACTCGGATGTGTATGTCGGCGCGATCGCAAACAATCACAGAGATCGCAAGGCTGCACTGGGGCACGGCTGCACAGGGGCAAGGCTGCAAGGCTGCACTGACAAGGCTGCACTGGGACAACGCTGCAATGGACACTGGGGAAGGCTGCACTGACATGGCTGCAAGGTTGCACTGGGGCAAGGCTGCACTGACAAGGCTGCACTGGGGCAAGGCTGCAATGGACACTGGGGAAGGCTGCACTAACAAGGCTGCACTGACATGGCTGCAAGGCTGCACTGAGGCAAGGCTGCACTGAGAAGGCTTTAATGACACTGATAAGGCTGCATTGATGGGCATTTAAATGTAAGTTTTTTTCCCTTAAACTTCCCTCCTAAAAGTTTTTTTCCTTAAAATTCCCTCCTAAACTTGGGGTGCGTGTTATACGCCGGCGCGTGTTATACGCCGATAAATATGGTAATCATAATCTGGGATGGTTCTGTCGATGTGATTGACCTTTTTGTGGAATACTGTAATAAGAACCAATATGGGCTGTCTTTCATGTTTGTCACCAATCCCAATACGCTACCGTTTCTTGACCTTGAATTAGGTCACGATGAGGCCAGCTCCACCATAGTCTGAAAAAACTATATAAAACCTACTGCAGGTAATTCTTACCTGCATTACAACAGTTGTCATTTTCCTATGTGGATCAACAATATTCCGGAGGGTCAGTTCTGTCGGTTGCGACAGAACTGTACGAGAGAGAGCGACTATGTTGATCAGAGTTTGTTACTGAAAGAAGTTTAAAGATAAAAGTTATCCCGAAGCTCACATTGATCAAGCCTTCCAATATTATCTAAAAGGAAAACCTCCTAAAGTGTCCCGTGAACCAGACAATTATACTGCATGGTTTATCACTACCTTTCATTGTAACTTCAAAAAAATGGAAAACATTTTGAACAGACATTGGAGCATTCTATTGCAGGATCCATTATTGAAACCGTTCATTCCAGAGAGACCGAGGGTTACATACCGTAGGGCGCCTAATCTGAAATCAAAAATAGCTCCTAGTAGAATTAAATCTAGATGTAAACCCTCTGAAAAGCCTGTTCTTATCCCATTGGTCGGGATGTTTCAGTGCCGTGAGCCCCTATGCAAAATGTGCAAATACGTTCAGCATTGTCAAAATTTCTTTACCACAAAAGGGAAAACGTATGAATTGAAAGACTTTTACAATTGCTCTTCAGATTTTGTTGTTTATGGGCTCAGCTGTCCATGCGGCCTAGTTTGCATAGGCCAGACTATTTGAGCCCTCAGGGTTAGATTTGGAGAACATAGGCGAGCGATTGAAGGTGGTACCGACCTGCATAGTGTCCCTAGACACTTTTTTCAAGCTCATCAACAGTCTATGGTTGGCCTGCAGGTCTGGGTCATTGAGCAAATCTCCAACTCTCTTCCAGCAGCAGAACGTTTTAAAAAGCTGTGTGCGAGGGAAACGTTCTGGATTTATAATTTAGACGTTCTCTCGCCTGGTGGAATTAACGAAGGAATCTAAATTTCTGCCATTTTATAAAAATATAAAATAACTTACTATATTCCTTTGTATTCATTTTTAACTTTTTGGTATTATCTCTAGCTTCTATTGGTTGTTTTTAATAGTATTTACTACACCTAGTCTCATTGTTCTTAAATATGATGTTTTTTTTTTCATGCCACCTCTGCCATGTGTTTATTTTTATTTTTTTGTCTCGCGTTAACTCAGCCATGTGTTTATTTATTTATTTATTTTAAGTCACCTCAGCCATGTGTTTATTTTTTTTTACGTCACCTCTGCCATGTGTTTATTATTATTTTTTTCCCATTGCAATGGTAAGATTATATTACATATGACCTTCATCCAGAACCGCTTATATGATTGATTGTTTTTTAATCACCATGTTTTTTATAATCGTTTCGTTTTTAGCTTCATATTGTGTATGTTTTATATACAGTAGGTGACCGCAATATTTTGTCAATCTCGCCGCTGTTATTGGCAAGATTTGACACCTGCGAGCCCCGTCGCGGGAGCCAGCGCCGAGCTGGCTCGCTCATCGGGAAAGGAAAACTGTTTTTTTCCTTTTGCGATGAGCGACAGGCAGTGCTGACAGCTGTCTGGTATGAATCATGAGGGGGAATGCAGGGCCAAATTTTAAATAAAAAACCGGCATGGGTTCCCCCCAGGGGCATACCAGGCCCTTAGGTCCGGTATGGATTTTAAGGGGAACCCCCTACGCTGAAAAAACGGAAAAAAATCCATACCAGACCCTTATCCAAGCATGCAGCCCGGACGGTCAGGAAAAGGGGTGGGGACGAGCGAGTGCCCCCCCAACATGGGGGGCGGGCGCTTTGGGGCAGGGGGAGCCCTGCGGCCCCCCCCACCCCAAAGCACCTTGTCCCCATGTTGATGAGGACAAGGGCCTCTTCCCGACAACCCTGGCCATTGATTGTCGGGGTCTGGGGGCGGAGGGCTTATAAGAATCCAGGAGCCCCCTTTAATAAGGGGGCCCCCAGATCCTGGCCCCCCACCCTATGTGAATGAGTATAGGGTACATTGTACCCCTACCCATTCACCTGGGGGGAAAAGTGTCAATAAAAAAACACACTACACAGGTTATTAAAGTAATTTATTAGTCAGGTCAGGGGGTCTTCTTCTGACTTCTTCACTCTCTTCTCCCGCTCCCTGGCCTCTTCTCTGGGTGTCCGGTTCTTCTCCCACTCTCCGGATCTTCTGCCAGGCTCCTCCGCTATCTTCTGCTCTTTTGCCGCTCTTTTGCTAGCGGTGGCACGGTCTTCTCCGGCATCTTGTTCCTTCTTCTCTTCTTCCGATGTTGATACGATGCTCTCTCCCGCTGTAATGCTGTGTGAGCAGTGTGCGATGACTTATATAGGCATGGGGCGTGGTCACCGGGTGATGTCCCCGCCCCTTATGACATCACAGTCTCATCATGCCCCGGGACTGTGATGGGCTGCGTGCTGGGGCTGCGTGCTCGGATAAGGGTCTGGTATGGATTTGGGGGGGAACCCATGCCGGTTTTTTATGTAAAATTTGGCGCAGCGTTCCCCCTCATGATTCATACCAGACAGCTGTCAGCACTGCCTGTCGCTCGTCGCGAAAGGAAAAAAACAGTTTTCCTTTCCCGATGAGCAAGCCAGCGCGACATGCACAGTACCCAGTCGCCGAGAACCAGCGCAATGGGATCGCGCTGGAAACACATTCTCGCGGTCAGGTACTGTACAGGCCCCTTTTATCTTGCTTGTTACATGACTCCGCCCACGTTCCCATGTTAGCCCTCTATAAAGTCTAGTCATGGTATTTCTATTTGAATCAGTTGACAAAGGAGCGCGACTTGCTTAGATCGCTAAGTGCGCACGCTCTCGAAACATGTCCAGCTTTGATGACGTCATCCGTCCGCAGCAATCTGTCCTGTGCATTCCACGCCTCGCTCTGAGGATGCTTTCCAGAGCCAGCATCCTCCATCTGCCAGAAGATCTCACAGTTGTCAGCAAGGAATCCACACTGCTTAGGACTCGGGGATGAGTCACTGTATTATTAATTCCATGCCTGTTTATTCCTATAAAATGTGAGTTGATCTACATCTATTATTAAAAGCATTATTTCTAAAATACTGCACTCAGAGGTGCCTCTCTACTTGTGTTTTGTTGCAGCTGAGGAATTGGTTTCTACCCTATCACGATGGCAGCCCTGTTTGCATTTTTTGGATGCTTTTTTTCCATTTTCACCATTCCTAAATAGACTCTTTTAGCCGGTATTTTTATGGACTGACCAGACTCTATTTTTATCATTACTTCCCTTTTTTTAAATTTTTTTTAGCAGATTTGTATCAAAATATGTATGATGTCTGACTTGTTTTGCGCCTATACTTGTTATATATATAAAACCCTCATACCACATAACTAATACACCACTTGGCACCCTCCTTCTCACTACTGTGGGCTCCCAGCTACCCACGTCACCTACCACCCCTCCAGTGAAAGCATTACTTCAGGAATGGAAGAAGTATACAATTGACACACGCTATGCAACCCACGCATACTCATTCCATCCCTCTCAGAGCACTAATGGGCCAAATTCCGGATCTCAGGATCCAGGATTGGTACCAGGGCTGTGTTTTGGCCTAGGCCGACTAGGCCTAGGCCTAGGGCGGCACTTTGCGGGGGGCGGCAAAAAGGGCCGCCCCCCCGCATGAGAGAAAGCCCCCCCACCCGTCTTGCTGATTCCCGGCTCCCGCTGCCACCTCCCGCACACATGCAGCGCACGGCGGCCGGCTTTCTGTAGCGGCGCCGTGGTGTATGGGCGTGCTTGTCAGAGTAGGGGGGCGTGAGATACACGCCTCCACCCTCTGACAAGCACGCACATACACCACGGCGCCGCTACAGAAAGCCGGCCGCCGTGCGCTGCATGTATGCGGGAGGCGGCAGCGGGAGCCGGGAATCAGCAAGACGGGTGGGGGGGCTTCCTCTCATGCGGGAGGGCGCCGTGTGTCAATCGCGCCCCCATAACCAACAGGTGACAGGTGGAGCCTTAAGCTCCGCCTACCCTCCCCTGCACTGCTTTGCTGCAGTGAATCTTCTCCTCGGCCCTGGGGCTGTGAGGTCAGGAGAGAGAGGAGCATGAGGGAAACCCCCAGGACAGCAGGTACAATGATTTTAAAAAGTATATCAGTGTTATGGGCACTGGCAGCATTTGATGGGCACAGTGGCAGAATTTGATGGGCACAGTGGCAGAATTTGATGGGCACAGTGGCTGCATTTGATGGCGCGGTGGCTGCGTTTGATGGCGCGGTGGCTGCGTTTGATGGGCACAGTGGCTGCATTTGAGGGCACAGTGGCTGCGTTTGATGGGCACAGTGGCTGCGTTTGAGGGCACAGTGGCTGCGTTTGATGGGCACAGTGGCTGCGTTTGATGGGCACAGTGGCTGCGTTTGATGGGCACAGTGGCTGCGTTTGATGGGGCACAGTGGCTGCGTTTGATGGGGCACAGTGGCTGCGTTTGATGGGGCACAGTGGCTGCAATTGATGGGCACAGTGGCTGCGTTTGATGGCACAGTGGCTGCGTTTGATGGGCACAGTGGCTGCGTTTGATGGGCACAGTGGCTGCGTTTGATGGGTACAGTGGCTGCGTTTGATGGGCACAGTAGCTGCATTTGATAGCACAGTGGCAGCATTTGATGGGCACAGTGGCTGCGTTTGATAGCACAGTGGTAGCGTTTGATGGGTACAGTGGCTGCATTTGATGGGCACAGTGGCTGCATTTGATGGGCACAGTGACTGCGTTTGATGGGCACAGTGAGACACCCCCCCGTGATAGCATTAAAACTCAGCAGCTAAAAATACTGTAGCTACTGACTTTTAATATTAGGACACTTACCTGTCCAGGGATTCAGCGATGTCGACACCTCAGCCGATTTTCGGATTGGCTCTCGTTTTTTGCCACTATCATTCATGGTAAGGGAAACCGACCGGTTCCCTACTGCACATGTGCGAAGCGCGTTGCACTTTCTGAATGGCCCAGTGGAGGAAGGAGGAGGGGGGGCAAACTTCAGAGGGGACAGCGCAGTTTTCCAGAAGTGGGGAAGGGTACCTGTCAGAAACAGGTACCCGTTCCCCCCTGAAAGGTGCCAAATGAGCCTAAAGAGGAAGGGGTGTTGTTTACAGATGATAAGGTGGGTCTTAAACAGGAAGGGGTGTGGCCTCGGCAGGATGGGGTGGGTTGTATTTAAATTAGGGGGGTGCATGCGTTTAGTCAGGCCTAGGGCAGCACAAAACCTAAATACACCACTGATTGGTACAACTATGGAATCAACTCCCTACTAGACCTCACATATAAAAAGACACTGAAAACCTTCAACGGCCTTCAAAATGAATACTGTTTCCCAGGATCTGAAGCCTACACATCCATACAGGTCATACTCAAAAAAATTGAATATCGTGCCAGAGTTCAATTATTTCACTAATGCAACTTAAAAGATGAAACTAATATATGAGATAAACTCATTACATGCAAAGCAAGATAGTTCAAGCCGTGATTTGTCATAATTGTGATGATTACGTCATCTCAACCCTTCTCTTCTCTACTCTGCTATCGACAGCCTCTACGACAAACTCTCACCCCTATCCTGCACCAACCTAGCCACTTATGTCTACAACGCTTCACTTCTAGCCTCACTGGACTCACTGGCCCCCCTCACTAGACACAGAATCAAGCCCAGACCCCTTCAACCTTGGCAAACAGATGGTACTAGAAGTCTGAAAAAACGTAGTCATGCTCTTGAGCGCCTGTGGCGAAAGACTAAGTCTCAGAGAGATTTCAACCAATATAAATCTGCCCTCCAAAAATACAATTCCAGCCTCCTCTCTGCCAAGCAGAACTATTTTACCACTCTCATTAGCAACTTATCATCCCGTCCCCATCAACTCTTCTCCACCTTCAACTCTCTACTTCGTCCTCCACCGCCTCCACCCGCCAACTCATTCACTGCCCAGGAGATCGCCAATCACTTCAAACAGAAGATTGATACAATTCACGTGGAGATCTCTACTGTTCCGACACCCTCCACGCTTTACACTTCATGTCCACCTTACCACCTGCCTTCTGAATCCTGTTCCCTCACAAATGCTACCTTCACCCTCTGGCCCTATGCTACACTCTCTAACCCACATCTTCAATCTCTCCCTCTCTTCTGGCATCTTCCCCAACTCTATAAAACATGCACTTGTCAGACCCATACTTAAAAAGCCCTCACTGGACCCATCCAATCTTAACAACCTACGTCCCATCTCCTTGCTCCCCTTCTTATCCAAACTCCTCGAGCGTCTGGTCTACAACCGACTGAGCATCCACCTCACTGATAATAACCTTCTTGATCCCCTTCAGTCTGGATTTCGTCCTCAACACTCCACAGAAACTGCTCTCCTAAAACTAACAAACGATCTACTAACAGCCAAAACCAATTGACACTATTCTATACTCCTACTCCTGGACCTCTCTGCTACCTTTGATATGGTTGACCACCCCCTCCTCCTCAAACAGCTACACGCCTTTGGTCTCTGTGACTGTACACTTCTCTGGTTCTCTTCCTACTTATCCAACCACACCTTTAGCATTTCTTATAACTCTACTTCCTCCTCTCCTCTTCCTTTCTCTGTTGCGGTCCCCCAGGGTTCTGTTCTTGGACCTCTCCTATTTTCAATCTACACCGCCTCCCTGGGTCAACTGATACCAATACCACCTCTACGATGACGACACCCAAATATATTTCTCTACCCCTCAGCACACTCTCTCTATCTCCTCATGTATCACTAATTTACTATCAGATATATCAGTCTGGATGTCACACCACTTCCTCAAACTCAATCTATCCAAAACCGAACTTATAATTTTTCCTCCCCATATGCCCCTTTCCCTGATCTCTCTGTCAAAATCGATGGCACAACTATAAGCCCATCCCCACATGCCAAGGTTCTAGGTGTAGTCCTAGACTCTGAACTCTCCTTCAAGCAACACATCCAATCAGTGTCCAAATCCTGCCGCCTCAACCTCCGCAACATCTCCAAAATACACCCCTTTCTAACCAATGACACAACAAAGCTCTTAATTCACTCGCTTGTCATCTCTCGCCTCGACTACTGCAACTCCCTTCTCATTGGCTTGCCTCTACATAGTCTATCACCCCTTCAATCCATCATGAATGCCGCTTCCAGACTCATCCACCTTACCAATCGCTCTGTGTCTGCCACTCCTCTCTGTCAATCCCTCCACTGGCTTCCGCTCGGCCAAAGAATTAAATTCAAAATTCAAACAACTACATACAAAGCCATCCACAATTTTGCCCCCAGCTACATCACTAGCTTAGTCTCTAAATACCAACCTATTCGTTCTCTTCATTCCTCTCAAGACCTCCTGCTCTCTAGCTCCCTCATCACCTCCTCCCATGCTCGCCTCCAGGACTTTTCCAAAGCCTCTCCAATCCTATGGAATGCCCTACCCCAATCTGTCCACTTATCTCCTACTTTATTAGCTTTTAGACGATCCCTGAAAACCCTTCTCTTCAGAGAAGCCTATCCTACCCACACCTAACAACTGTATTTTCATTTTTTCCATCAGCTCATCCCCCACAGTTATTACCTTTTGTTTCCACTTGACCCTCCCTTCTAGATTGTAAGCTGTAACGAGCAGGGCCCTCTGATCCCTCCTGTATGGATTTATATTGTAAGTGTACTGTCTGCCCTCATGTTGTAAAGTGCTGCGCAAACTGTTGACGCTATATAAATCCTGTATAATAATAATAATAATGATGATTATGGCTTACAGCTCATGAAAACCCCAAATCCACAATCTCAGAATATTAGAAAATTACATGCACTCAATAAAAAAAGGATTGTACATAGAACAATATCGGACCTCCGAAAAGTATAAGCATGCATATGTACTCAGTACTTGGTTTGAGCCCCTTTTGCAGCAATTACTGCCTCAATGCAGCGTGGCATGGAAGCTATCAGCCTGTGGCACTGCTGAGGTGTTATGGAAGAGCAGGATGCTTCAATAGCGGCCTTCAGCTCTTCTGCATTGTTCGGTCTCATGTCTCTCATCTTTCTCTTGGCAATGCCCCAATCCCACGGTCATTGAACCAGATTTTGATGCTTTTGGCAGTGTGTGCAAGTGCCAAGTCCTGCTGGAAAATGAAGTCAGCAACCCCATAGAGCTGGTCTACGTAAGGAAGCATGAAGTGCTCCAAAATCTCCTGGTAGATGGCTGCATTGACCCTGGACTTAATGAAGCACAGTGGACCAACACCAACAGATGACATGGCTCCCCAAATCAACACAGACTGTGGAAACTTCACACTGGACTTCAAGCATCTTGCAGTGTGTGCCTCTCCATTCTTCCTCCATACTCTGGGTCCTTGGATTCCAAATGAGATGCAAAATTTGCTCTCATCAGAAAAGAGGACTTTGGACCACTGAGCAACAGACCAGGTCTGTTTTTCTTTAGCCCAAGTAAGACGCTTCTGACGTTGTTTGTTGTTTAAGAGTGGCTTGACAAGAGGAATATGACATCAGATGCCCATGTCCAGGATTCGTCTGTGTGTGGTGGCTCTTGATGCACTGAATCCAGCCTCAGTCCACTCCTTGTGAAAGTCCTCAACACTTTCGAATGGCCTTTTCCTGACAATCCTCTCCAGGCTGCGGTCATCCCTGCTGCTTGTGCACCTTTTTCTTCCACACTTTTCCCTTCCACAAACTTTCTATTAATGTGCTTAGATACAGCACGTTGGGAACATCCAACTTCTTTTGCAATTACCTTTTGAAGCTTTCCCTCCTTATGGAGGGTGTCAGTGATGGTTTTCTGCACAACTGTCAGGTCAGCAGTCTTTTCCATGATTGTGATTCCTACTGAACCAAACTGAGAGACCATTTAAAGGCTCAGGAACCCTTTGCAAGTGTTATGGCTTAATTAGCTGATTAGAGTGGAACACATTGAGCCTAGAATATTGCACCTTTTCACAATATTCTAATTTTTTGAGATTGTGGATTTGGAGTTTTTATGAGCTGTAAGCCATAATCATCACAATTGTGACAAATCACGGCTTGAACTATCTTGCTTTGCATGTAATGAGTTTATCTCATATATTAGTTTCACCTTTTAATTTGCATTAGTGAAATAAATGATCTTTTGCACGATATTCTAATTTTTCGAGTATCACCTGTATATAAGGATCAGCCACTTCCTTAAAATCTCTAAACTCCGGGTGGCTGCCTCCATCCCTGAAACACTCCACAGATTTTACTTTCAACCCACATACCCTAAACATGGCATATCCACAATATATGCAGCCCTAGTGGACCAACAACCTTTCTCCCAAAAGAACAGCCTATCAAAATGGGAAACAGAATTAAACCTCACTGCAACTCCTCCCATGTGGCAGAAGGCCTTCAAATACACCTACGCCACATCCCACTGCTCCAACCATTAGGAAACCTACCTAATAACCCTGCACATATGGTATCTAACACCCTATAGACTGTCCAAAATATTCCCAAACTCTCCCTCTACTTGCTGGAGGACCTGCGGCAGCATAGGCACCATTGCACACCTCCTCTGGTTTTGTAGATCGCTCAGCTCCTATTGGAGACAAACCTTCTCCCTAATCTCCTCCATAACACAGATCTCTACAGAACCCTCCCCATCACTAGCTTTACTCCACTTGGGCATAGAAAAATTAGAAAATGACCTGTTTTAAATTTTTTATAACAAAATATAAAAAAAAAAAAAAAATTTTTTTAAATTCAGGTTTTTATATTTTTTTAACAAAAAGTAAAAACTGCAGAGGTGATCAAATACCACCAAAAGAAAGCTCTATTTGTGGTCAAAAAATGATAAAAATTTCATTTGGGTAAAGTGTTGTATGACCGCGCAATTGTCATTCAAAGTGCGTCAGCGCTGAAAGCTGAAAATTGGTCTGGATAGGAGGGGAGTTTAAGTGCCCAGTAAGCAAGTGGTTAAGTAAATCAAACCCAATGATTCTGTGTTTTTCCATATTTAGGTTTCTATATATTACTATTGAGGGAACTAAACCAAAAAGGTAGAGACTGCTCAAAATTGGCTATTATGTTCTTACATTCCTTAAATACCACATACCTGTACCACTACTTATTTAACTCATGCATTTAATTATTTATTTCCTTTTGTGAATCGACTTTATTGCCATTTTATGCCGTATTTACTGAGCATTTTTGGATTTTGAGGTATATACCGCATAAGGTGATAGTGAATTGAAATTTTTCAGCATCACATGCGATATTTAGGAATGTGTCAGATCACCTATATGCCACATGCGATCTGCTTTAGTGAATTGAGTCCACACACTCTTATAAATAAATGTAAACAAACATTTTAATATATATTAAAATATGGATGGTGACAGTAGCAGTGGAAGCGTCAGTAGAGCAGTGGATGGTGTAAGTAGAGCAGTGGACGATGTCAGTAGGGCAGAGGACAGTGTCGGTAGAGCAGTGGATGTTGTCAGTAGGGCAGAGGACAGTGTCAGCAGAGCAGTGGACAGTGTCAGTAAGGCAAAGATTTATGTCAGGGAAAACAAAAAAAACTGCGCTATAAGTGAAAATTGTGAAGAGATGGTATATGCAATACACACATATATAGGACAATGATATCAAATTAGTTTTGTAGATTAATAGCAAAGTTCATTAATGTAAAGGAAACAGGAGGAGTCCCCTGGTAGTTCTCCGTGAGATTCCAGTGAGAATTGAAAAGCAAGTACACACTGCACAGTGAACCTCCACCACCAAACATATGCGCTTACCAGATGGAAAGCGTAAATAAGCACATCTCAGGATAACTTCCGGGTAGGACTACAAGACAATGGAGACAATCCTCTGGATACCCCCGTGGATGGTGAGCATGTAAGCCAGATTCCGGTATGCTGTCTATGATCTCTCTCCGTGCAGCGTGGCTCCGACCAACCAGCAACCAATTATGAACATAAGAGTGGAAGAAGGGCAGCCATAGTGTAAATCCGGTAAAGAGATTTATTAAGAATATGGTATAAAACACTTACAGAATATCTGTTGTAAAAAGAGCAAACGCCGGCCGGCAAGCGAGCGCCCATTCGTGGTGAGTTGCAATGACGTCAGAGCCTCACCCTCCCGGAAAGGTGACGCTCTGACGTCATCTCAACTCACCACGAATGGGCGCTCGCTTGCCGGCCGGCGTTTGCTCTTTTTACAACAGATATTCTGTAAGTGTTTTATACCATATTCTTAATAAATCTCTTTACCGGATTTACACTATGGCTGCCCTTCTTCCACTCTTATGTTCATAATTGGTTGCTAGTTGGTTGGAGCCACGCTGCACGGAGAGAGATCGTAGACAGCATACCGGGATCTGGCTTACATGCTCACCGTCCACGGGGGTATCCAGAGGATTGTCTCCATTGTCTTGCAGTCCTACTCGGAAGTTGTCCTGAGATGTGCTTATTTACGCTTTCCATCTGGTAAGCGCATATGTTTGGTGGTGGAGGTTCACTGTGCAGGGTGTACTTGCTTTCCATTTCTCACTGGAATCTCACGGAGAACTACCAGGGGACTCCTCCTGTTTCCTTTACATTAATGAACTTTGCTATTAATCTACAACACTAATTTGATATCATTGTCCTATATATGTGTGTATTGCATATACCATCTCTTCACAATTTTCACTTATAGCGCAGTTTTTTTTGTTTTCCTCGTTTGATGTGAATGTTTTACGGTTGAACTGCTGCTTACTTTTAGGGGTTTTTTATGATAGCGTGGTGATTTTTTTGCTTGTTCTAAAAGATTTATGTCAGTAGGGCAGTGGATGGTGTCAGTAAAGTAGTGGACAGTGTCAGTAAGACAGAGATTCATGTCAGTAGGGCAGTGGATGGTGTCAGATTTTTTTTAATTTTCTATTTTTTTTACAATAGTGTTTTTTGATAGTTTTTACATTATTTTTTTATTATTTTTTTGTTTTTTTTGGAGCCCCATTGGGGGGCTTTGGTGAAATATCGGGGGTTTAACTTCTTCCCGACCAGCCGCCGCAGTTAAACTGCGGCAGATTGGCTCCCCTGCGTAAGCCGTCGTAGCTATATGTCGGCTTGCGGGGTCGAGATAGCAGGCTGCACAGCGGGGGGGCAGATGCTCGTGGCCGACGGTCGCGATGACCGCCGACCACGAGCGATCCTGAGCAGCAGACACAGAACAGCGACGAGTGTGTGTAAAGACACACTTCCCTGTTCTGTTCTGACAGGAGTGACAGATTGTGTGTTCCTTTTAGCCAGGAACCAGGATCCGTCACTTCCTCTAGTCAGTCCTTCCCCCTTCAGCTAGAATCACCTCCCAGGGAACACAGTTAACCCCTAGAGCACCCACTAGTGTTAACTTCTTCACTGCCAGTGACATTTTTACAGTAATCAATGCATTTTTATAGCATTGATCGCTGTATTAATGCCAATGGTACCAAAAATGTGTCAAAATTGTCTGATGTGTCTGCCATAATGTCGCAGTCATGATAAAAATTGCAGATCGCCGCCATTAATAAAAAAAAATAATTATAAAAATGCTATAAATCTATCCCCTATATTGTAGACACTATAACTTTTGCGCAAAGCAATCAATATATGCTTATTGTGATTTTTTTTGCCAAAAATATGTAGAAGAATACATATCGGCCTAAACTGAGGAAAAAATTAGCTTTTTAAAAAAAAAAAAATGGGGATATTTATTATAGCAAAAAGTACAAAATATTGTGTTATTTTCAAAATTGTCGCTCCTTTTATGTTTATAGCGCAAAAAATAAAAAACGCAGAGGCAATCAAATACCACCAAAAGAAAGCTTTATTTGTGGGAAAAAAGGACGTCAATTTTGTTTGGGTGCAAGGTTGCACAACCGCGCAATCGTCAGTTAAAGTGACGCAGTGCTGAATCGCAAAAAGTGCTCTGGTCAGGAAGGGGCTAAATTCTTCCAGGGCTGAAGTGGTTAAACAGACTCCTGATGTCTCACTTTTGAGACAGAGGAAGGGACTGAGAACCGGGATTCCCCAGTCCCTTTCTCTGCAGCCTCAGCTGCATTGGACATTGAATGAATGGAAAGTTTGCTAAGCAGTTTCCTGTTCATTCACAAACTGAAGCATAGTGATCGGTATCAATCACATACTGTGAATGAAAAGTCACTCAGAAAAGGAAGGGATTGGTAAATGACATGTTTATCAGCCCCTGGCCCCACTCTCCATCCCGAAACATATCCCTGTGTGTCCACAACAGCAGCCGGGGGAGAAGAGAGGAGGTAAGCCAGCAACTCTTTGGAGGGGTGGGGGCATGGGGATGGGCCAGGCAGCAACCAATGCTGCAAGGAGTGATTAGGGTGCATGCCTATAATAGCAATATAAACTTGTATATAGCAATATAGACTTGTATATCGTCCAGATACCACATGAAGAAATGGGAGCTGAGAATCTCCTTGTTAATCTGCGATGTGACTTGTCTAGGAGGAGGACATAAGGAGGAATGGAGATTCAAAGTCCAAGGGAGATCACAGATACAGTTTCAAAAGATAGTCCACACAAAATAAAAAGTAAAAAAATACAAAAAGACCCATGTGCGACTAGCAACTACACCGCATCTAGCGCATGTTGTTTTGTAACCAAAACCTCAAACATAAAAAGCTTCATGCTAGATGCAAAGTAGCACATCTATCTTTTTGCCTTTTTTTGTCTGATGATTTATTTTTTTAGATTATTTTTAGTTCTAACAGGTAGTTACTGTATAACCCCATTAGGTTACTCACCCATTCTTTTGTCCTGGTGACTATATAGGAAATATCTCCCTAATGAGAACAGCAATAAAAAATAAAAAAAACTTTTGGAAATTTTAACCCTTCCCACTTCTATCAAATACTAGATTTTTTTTAGAGTTCTACTTCAACACACAGCTTTGAGATGGCAAGGCATTAAAGAGACAATGTCGCTTTGCTCATTCTTGCAAGAAAAAAATTGTGGGGTTTAGTCGGGCTTCAATCCTACCAGTATATGATACAGCAACAGCCAATGCACAAACAGCAGAGGACTGTGGGAAAGGAAGAGGCAGAAGTGGTATGCATATCTTTTGTTTTTATTAATAAAATGAGTAACATACTACTAAAACCCTACATAAATGACAGCAATAAAAACATTTAATTTTTCAGGGAACTCTGAATAGGTGAAAGCCAACTGGGAGACTTGCAAGGTTGGAGCTTGTAGTTATTGTTAAAGTAAAGTAATGTTTTGATCAAGGAAAAGGGAGGGTAGGGCGATGGTCACAGTTGCTGCTACTGTCAGCCAGCGTCTCCGCCCCCCACCAGGGGAAAGAAAGGGAACAAGTACGTAACAAGGAAGTCACAATGGCTAAAAGAATCAGAGATTATCTAGTATACTGAGCACATACATGGCTCTGCACAGCCATATATGTGCTCAGTATACTAGATAATCTTCATCTCTGATGTAAGCGCCCCTTCAATTCTGATACAGCTGCTACATACTTAGCCACTGTTTCTTACTATTTCTCCCTTCATTAAATTAGTACCTTTTGTAAACGCCTTTTCAATTTGGATAGGGCTTCTGTTTACTTCTGTCACTATATCTCACTATCTCTCCTTTCATTAAAGTAGAACCTTCTGTTCATTTCCATTCGATCTTGACAGTTCTCATCTGTTTTATCACTATTTCTGTAGAACAACTCTCTATGCTAATGTGTATGGTAATCTTTATACTAATTTTTCTTTTAGCCATTGTGACTTCCTTGTTACGTACTCAGGATCCCAGTTCTAGGGATGCTTGAAACACTAATGTCTCTTATGGCTCTGTATGACCCTCTTGACCTACGGTCCTGTTAACCGGAAGTTTTTCTTGCATCCCAGCTCATGCGTCACATATTATTCCAATCTTTAGGTGGTGAGTGCCAGACCTAGTATTGGCAGTGTGCAGTTTTTCCATCATATTTATCTTCCTTTGCATGGATGGGAATTCCTGGGTTCCCTTTTTTTCCCTTCCCCCAGGCCCCCCCCTTCCCCCCTCCCTTTCCCCCCCCTTTTTCCTCCCTTCCCCCCCTCCGCTCTTTCCCCCCCTCCACCCTCCTTCCCCTCCTTCTCCCTCCCCCCCTCCCTTTTCCCCTCCCTTTTTCCCTATCCTCCTTCCCTCCCCTTTCCCTGCCCTCTCTTCCCTCCCCCCCCCCCCCTTCCCCCCCCCTTTCCTCTTTTTTTTTTTTTTTTTCTTGCTTCCCCTTCCTTTCCATCACCTTTTCTCCTTCTGCGCCATCCCTTCTTCCCTATCCTTGCTTTACACCCTTCCCCCCCTCTCCCCCCCCTTTTTTCCTCCTACCCTTTTTCCCTCCCCCCCCTCCTCCCCTCCCCCCTTTTTCCCCCCTATCCCCCTTTTCTGGTTTTCTCCAATAATTTTTAACTTTACACCATTCCCTCCACTGCACCACTACTCTGGGCTATCTGAAGGACTTGGCATTGGCACTAACACCCCTCCTTTTTTTATGATATCACAGTATGGTGATATGTATAATCGACTAATCAAATATCTATTTATCAGAGGCTGTCTGTCATCCCCTGTGTCCGCAGCAGGGGGAATTTTATGGGGTCCCGCATGCCCACAGAGATTTCCTGAACCGGGTGAGCTTGTCTTTAATTTTTATGCTTTGTATGGAATGTTTTGTTATTTTGTTAACAACTCTGCTGCAATAATCCTATATGCACTTAATGATTTGTTTGTATATGCTAAAACCACTCTATGTCATATTGTTGATATGGTTCTCCTAAAGAAGCGGTGCTAACCGCGAAACCGGTCGAGAAATTAAGTTGTACACATATCTGCCATCTAAATTGTGCGGAATTCACTTGTTCAGACTATGTGGTACCTCCCCCTTTTTATGGTTATATGGAGTAATGTTGCTTTTGTCGTTTACAATTGCAATTGTATGCGGTATTGTAATTTTATGAGAATTGTTTCTATTAAAATTGAACTTTTATAAAATATTTCATTTTTTGTCTTTCACTCCTTACTCTTACTGTATACCTATACGGAGTACCGTAATAGTCCCTTTCTTTCCCCTGGTGGGGGGCGGAGACGCTGGCTGACAGTAGCAGCAACTGCGACCATCGCCCTACCCTCCCTTTTCCTTGATCTTGACATTTTGGGATGATGGTACTTATACATATTGAAATCTTACTGTTAACATAGGCCGTTCTCTCTAAAGTAATGTTTTGGTGACAGTTTAAAGGTGATGTATAAGGGTTTTGTACCCCCAATAACACTCATCCCATGATTTTCTGTCATTGTGTCATAGAGGCAGGAAGTGAAGGGAACTTTTCACAATGAGGCCACTACCAACAATAAAAACCTGACAGAGGTTCCAACTGTTCAAATAATAATAAAAAAAAAAGGTTTTGGCAGAAGTTGGACTTTAACCAGTTCCCCCTAGGGACTCTTGGGCTACACTCACACCTGAACATGTTTACAGGCTATTTTCAAGTGGGTTTTTTTTTCTGTGCTATTTTGCACATTTTCCATTCTTATTTAGGCATTTTCAGGCTTGAGCATTTTTCTTTTAGCCAATAGAAAGCTAGTTACTAAGTGTACCTAAGTGCACATATCTGAACAGGCAAGATTTAATAGCACGGGATTTTGGTTGTTGATAATTTTGGAGCTTCAAACTTCAAGCTATAAAAGGCTCAGGTGTGAATCAAATTTACTTTTTCACACTAAAGGGACTCATACTGACTGGATCATTAGCGATGTATGATAGTCAATAGTAGTGATCACTGACCTAGCTTAGTCATTGTGCTAATGTAACTCAAACAATAGAATTACAGAAAGGCATACCATACCAAAAATGGATGAACGAGTCCAAAGTAAATGTAATTGTTGGTAAGTAAGTCCTATAAAAACAGACAACATGTTTCATTGCAACGCCACTCCCCTTTCTTCAGGGCTCAATATAGGATAAAACGTGGCCTCACAGATCCATATTTGAACCAGTATTAAACTGTCCTCACAGCTTATGTAAACACACAGTAGGTTATTGTAATTTGTTAGAAACCTACTAAAACCAGACATTAGAGGATCTTTGAGGATCTTTGAGGATGAATTACTTTGCAGTATAAGCAGATAGTGAGGTCAGGTATGGCTTATTTTATAGCTCTTTTGCTCTTTTTTAAGAATAGGCCAATGTCCATAGTCTGGGCACATTAGGGTGTTGAGGTAATTAACTTTACAAACCTTCCTCTCATTCTTCAATGAGGCATTGCTACACCCATGCACATTTTGCTACCTGAAGGCAGCAGAGTGTATTACCATGTTGGCCACTGACAAAAGTAGAAGTTTGGATTCATAGTGATACCATCTATTGACAAACTAAAAAGTGTCGTGGTACATAGGTATGGTCCCGATGTTCGAGTCGAACATAAGTAGAACAAACTAACATATGGGGCGCTCGTGGCAAGTTCGCCCGCTGCGGAGTGCCATATAGATCGCGGTGCATTAAAGGCTGCTGATTTGTCAAAGCATGTACCTGACCTGCATGCTTTGGCCAATCACAGCACAATGTGCTGTGAAGGCCATGATTGGCCAAAGGCAGGGTGCCTTTGGCCAATCATGGCTCAGGGGCTAAGTCCACGCCTCACAAAGTATAAGGCTGCTGCTTACACAGCGGTAGTATATAATGAATGAATGGAGGTTAGGCAGGTAGTGTAGTGTAGTGTGCAGTCAGTCATCATAGTATATATATATAATACAGTTCAGAGTATATAGTGCAGTTAGTGTTGTATATATTATGCAGTTCAGAGTATATAGTGCAGTTAGTGTAGTATATATATAATACAGGGCAAAGTATATAGTGTGGTCCGTATAGTATATATAATACAGTTCAGAGTATATAGTGCAGTCAGTGTAGTATATATTATACAGTGGAGAGTATATAGTGCAGTCTGTATAGTATATATAATGCAGTTCAGAGTATATAAAGTGCAGTCAGTGTAGTATATGTAATACAGTTCAGAGTATATATTGCAGTCCGTATAGTATATATATCACAGTGGAGAGTATATAGTGCAGTCAATGTAGTATATATTACAGTGGAGACTATATAGCGCAGTCTGTGTAGTATATGTAATAAAGTACAGGGTATATAGTGCAGTGCAGAGTATATAATACAGTGTATTGAAGTGATTAAGGGGAACCCTATGACAGAATTAAGAAAAAAATGGTGTGGGGTCTCCCCCAAAATCCTTACCAGGTCCTTTGGGTCTGGTATAGATTTTAAAGAGAACTCCATGGCAAAATGTAAAAAAAAATCCAGATTCAGATAAGCCCCACGCCCGCAGACCCCGACAAACCAATGGCCAGAGTTGTAAGGAAGAGGCTCTTTTCCCCATCAACATTGAACTCCAAAGCACCCTCCCCATGTTGAGGGCATGTGGCCTGGTATGGTTCAGGAGGGGGGGGCGCTCACTCGTCCCCCCTATTCTGACTTCCAGGCTGCATGCTCGGATAAGGGTCTTGTATGGATTTTGGGAGGAACCCACGCCAATTTAAAAAAAAAAAGGTTGATGTGGAGTTCCCCTTTATATCCATACCAGACCTGAAGGGCCAGGTATGGACTGGGGGGGGGGACCCTGCACCGTTTTTTTTCCTTGATTATTCATCTATATTGCCGGGAGCAGGCAATACATTACAGCTGTGAGCAAGTTTAAATGACATTTTTTACTTTAGAAATGTCATCATTGCTGCATCACTGTTCTACACATTGCACAGATGTGCCACTTTACAGGCAGACTAAGGGGACCCCAAGGCACGATATTTAACCACTTAAGCCCCGGACCATTTGGCTGGCCAAAAACCAGAGCACTTTTTGCGATTCGGCACTGTGTCGCTTCAACTGACCGATTTTTATCGTGACTGCAACATTATGGCGTTGGACAATTTTGCCACGATTTTGGGACCATTCACATTTATATAGCGATCAATGCGATTAAAAATGCATTGATTACTGTGTAAATGTGAATGGTAATTTTACTGCGCTATCCTAATAAATCAATTGAAAAAAAGCTGCAACTATAATGTGAGACACACACACTAAAATGACATATAAAGAAGAAAGTTCTGTAGTAAGTGCTGTATAATTATAGTGATCAAAAAGTATTGTGACATATAAGTGACTAATACATAAATAATTGTTCTCAATCACAAATGAAATGTGCAAAAAATAAAATGAAAGAAAAACATTTTTTGCTAAATTTCTCCAAAAAGATCTACTCCACTCTGATGTGCTGTTTAAAAAGAAGTTCCACTGAATATACAGTTCTTAATAGTATTCCAGGTGATGATTCCAGGTGATAATTCCTCAACCCTCTATTCAGTAGTGACATGCAACCACAGCACCAAAGAAGATGTGATAGAGTGCGACAGGAAAGTTCCTCTACCAATAATAATACTGCCGCTTACCAGCTTGTTAGATCTCTTGTTTAAGGAGATCGCAAGTGCCTGTGGCTTTTATCCTCAGCCCTGGGTCTTTGTGCTTGGATAGCTCGATGTTCCCGGACTCTCTGCTCAGGGTATCCTCTGTACAAATGATGTTCACTCATTCCCCATAAAAGGACATAAAGGCTTCCATAGTGTAACTTGTTTAAAAACATTTATTAAAAATAAACAGTATCGCACTTACAATTCCGCTGTAGATATATAGCATTTTCAGATATAAAACTGAGCCGTCTGGCTCTCAATAGCTGCCCGTTGTTTCCGGGACTAGCGCGGTATGTGGTGACGTCAGCACGCCGTTCCTCCCTACACCGTTTCATCACAGATGATGTCTTCCAGGGGCACGGGCGGCATGCTGACTCACCGCCATATATACAACACAGAGAAAAGGAATGCCCAGCTCTGAACTCCTGGTGTCCCTCAATTAAATCCACCATATTGGAATAGGGCAAATGCTCTTACGTGGTATACCACTGAGAGTATTGGAGTTTAGAACCTACTAGTGCCACATCTGGCTACTGATAGTTAAAAAAAACACAGTCTATAAAAAAAAATATTTCATTTATAATCACCCTCATCTCACTTGATTCAAACTGAAAGATAAGATGATAAATCAAATGTTTGTAATTGGTTCCGAGAGTGCCCCCCGAAGGTGATGAGCCTCATAGCGTGAATCCGTAAGGTAAAAGGATTTATTGCATAAATGTTAAAAAAGTTTTTAACATTTATGCAATGAATCCTTTTACCTTACGGATTCACGCTATGAGGCTCATCTTTCCTGTATCTATGTGGACGCCTGCCGCTGGGGATTTTTAGAAAGACTTTCGTGGAGAGGTGGAAGACTACAGCACCCACTTTAGGGGCTATCTGCCAACAGGGGATACCACCACTGGATTTTATCTAACAAGCCTGTTACGCCTGCAGGTGTTAGGCACTCCGGTGAGTGCGGGCACAAGTGGGAGTTGCGGAGGAAGGCAGGGAATATTGAAGAGTCACCATTATTATTTTTGAATTTATGCATGTATCATCACTCACAGACTATTATTTTTAGTGTATAGTCATATACACATGTATATTTGTTTGGACTTTTTATGTTATTTTTGATACTATTTACTGCCACTTTTTATTTTATTTTACATATTTACATATTTTTTCATTTTTTGGCATTCACCTGCTTGAAGCTTTTTCTTTGTATTCACATGGGGGCACTTTTTATTCATTAAGTTATCCCTCTTTAGCACGTCACATCATATCATCATTTGATGTGGGGTATTATCACTGTAATTTTATTTATTGTTCATGAATTTTCATTTTTTACACTTTTATATATTATTGATTTTATATCTACTTTAAGCACTTTACACTTTTATGGAGAGTTGTTTAGATATAATAGCACAGTGGGTTCACATATAATTGATCACCTTTGAACAGCGCCACTTCCCCTGAAATAGATTTCTTTTGTCCTCTGAACCTCACTGAGGTGATGTTCCTTGTTAGGGGGGCTGCAGTTCTCTTCTCCTAAGCGCGGACATTTGGTGTTTCTTTCAGCCCATCAGAGTGGAGTAGATCTTTTGGAGAAATTTTGCAAAAAATTTTTTTTCTTTTTTGTTTTATTTTTTGCACATTTCATTTGTGATTGCGTACAATTATTTATGTATTAGTCACTTATATGTCACAATACTTTTTGATCACTATAATTATACAGTGCAGCTTTCTTCTTTATAATGTGTAAATGTGACTGGCAGTGAAGGGGTTACCCACTAGGTGGCGCTGTAGGGGTTAAGTGTGTCCTAGGGATGTGTTCTAACTGTGGGGGGAGGGGCTATGTGTAACACGACACTGATCACCACTCTCGATTACAGGGAGCTGTGATCAGTGTCCTATCATTAGGCAGAACGGGGAGATGCTTGTTTACATTAGCATCTCCCCGTTCTTCCTCACCGTAAGACGATCGTGGGTATCCCGGTGGACATCGAGTCCGCGGGACCCACGATCACGGTCACGGAGCTCCAAGTGGGCGCCCGCAAGCTGCCTCTTAAAGGTCAACGTACAGGTACGTTAATCTACCTGTACGTGCCCTTCTGCCGCAGTATATGTGCATGAGGCAGTCTGGAAGCGGTTAAAGGAATATTTCATTTTTATTGTTTCACTTTAAGCATTGTTAAAATCACTGCTCCTGAAAAAAATTATCGGTTTGAAAACTTTTTTGCATTGATACATCTCCTCTGGGGCAGGATCCAGGTCCCCATACACTTTTCATGGCAATAACTTGCATATAAGCCTATAAAATGAGCACTTTTGATTTTTCATGTTTGTGTCCCATAGACTTTTATAGGATTTGCATGTTCGCTAGAACTTTTTGTCTGTTCGCGTTGTTCTGGTGCGAACTGAATCGGGGTTTTTTTGGCCCATCTATAATGGTGCATGAAAAAGGCCATCAAGCCTTGAAAACCTGTATTATAATCTATTAATTTGCCAATAAATGGCATCACCCTAAATCCAAACTTCTAGGTATAGGTGTGCACAGCCTATTGCATTAGAGTGTGCACCCCAAAGCTCAAACACACATGCGTGTATGTATATATATATATATATATATATATATATATATATATATATATTCAAGCACACATGCATGTGTATACATATATATATATATATATATATATATAGCAGTAGGGAAATGGACAGTGTCAGTAGAGCAGTGGACGATGCCAGGAGGCCAGAGGTTGGCGTCAATAGAGAAGTGGACCGTGTCAGAAAGGCAGAAATTGGTGTCGGGAAGCTTATTTTTTATATTTTTGTATTATCATTCTTTACAATAATTTTGTATTATATTTTTTTACAATTGTTTTTTAGGAGCCCCATTGGGGGATTTTGGCAAACTTTCAGGATCCCCCTGATGTCTCAATTTGGAGACAGAAAAAGGGACTGAAGGCAGAGATTGCCCAGTCCTTTTCTCTGCAGCCAAGCAGCAGGGGCAATCTTCCCAGCACAGGGTGATTAAGGTGTGCCCAGGCACACCTGACACACCCTCTGCGCAGGCCTATGCTTCTAAGTTTCTTTAATAGGTAAATTTAATTCCTACTTACTAACAGCCATATTACCACAGAGGTCAGATATCCTGTGTGTTAACTAAGTCAGTGCGTACAATATGGAACAATTCTCCCCTAATGGTATTACTTTATTTTCTATTTTACATCAATAATAACCTCACACAACCTTGAAGACAGAGTATCACCTTCACAGTATAGATTAATATTTCCCTTTACTTGGTAGAGAAATTAAATTGGTCCTGGTGTGGAAGCTTGAGATTCTGAGCACACTGATACACCAGTATTCTGCGGCTCACCTTTAGCCCTGGGGAAGCGACATTCTCCTGTGGATAGCTGTAGAATCCAATCTTTCTTATTAAATTTCCCTCATGGATCCTGTAATAGACTTCATAGAAGGAATGAGTGAAAAACCTCTTATCCTCAGTGTAGATCTTTTTTTTTTAATTCACAGCTGGAAAGGAGACTGAAATTCTATATTATAGGTTTGTTATTACCTACATCGACCCTTGATGTTATCACATTTAATTTATATCTACTATATTCATGGCTTGTATGTAAATCTGGCTGAATAGAGCCTGTATCCAGATTGATAAATTAATCTAAACCAGTAGTTTCATTCTGCTCCTGGGGGAACGCCGGCTACGCTAGTTTAGTAATGACCATTCCACTTCATTTACACTTGAACACTGTGATTATGTGTAATGTATAAAGCAGGTCTTACCAGTACTCTGATAGCTGCTAACTACTGATTTGAAATAAACCTGCATTCATCTTGTCAATGCAGCTTGGCATTTATAGTAGCACTTTGTTTAAAAATACTTGGGTCCTGTGTATTTGCAGCACAGCAGTTGGCATAAAAAAAAAAAATACTGCCTTGTGTGGAAAGTGCGTAAGTAAATTGTAGAATCTGTAGGGTTGTATGCAAAGGAGTAATTTACTAAAGGAGTAGCTTTATTAACACTGTGTGGTCATGTCACAGTGTTTTGATGTTCTGCAGGTCGGTATTCCCTTTGCCTGGCTTATTGCTAATTCCAGTGCAGGTGTGAAACAGAACCTTTCGTCACTGTGGGCAATGAGCGCTGCATCAGTAATTACCTGGGTTATTCTAGCTGCCGGCATAGTTAGCTCTTGGCTGCTTTGGGCAACCATAGCTAAGGGTCAGGCTAGGACAAGCCTTCTGAAAAGCTTTAGTTGAAATTGAGGGACAGCATATTTAAGGGATTCCTAACTTTTGGGCACATTTACTAGTAGGAGATAAATACCCCAGTGGACAGGGGAGTTCAGTTTGGTAAAGTGTAGAGTATATTGATCTGTGTTGGGTGTTGTGCAAAGCCTTAATATTGAAAGACCCTCAGATGTTGACGAAGAACAACTGTTACGAATGTAATTTTAAAATACCATGTTGGTTGGCTTTGATGGTTTCCTACTTATAATTGTGGAAGAGTTAAACTGCAGTTAGCAAAGGGAGAGATAGATGTAAGGTATAAGATTGATGTGGTTTAAGTTGTTTTGTTAAAGATGCCAAGAGGCTACACTCATAGGACATCAGTTAAAGTAATCACTTCCGTGATAGACTTCCATCTGAGTGTATAGATGTGCCTCAGTCAGATTTACAAGTAAAAGACAGCGTGAGCTCACCTTGTCCCTAAGGATAAGAAAATAATCACAGTAGGATGTTGATGTTAAATAAATATCTGTTTCTCTTATAAGTTCTGAAGTAATGCTATTGCTTTCAGGGATGATACATTGATAAAAATAATTTACTAAAGTTTGATTTTGTATTACAGCATTGTGCAACAGTGCTGAAAAAGTCTAAATAGTAAGCCTAGTAAATAAGATTTAGTAATGGTGAACGCTTACTGTTCAGAATTTTTGATAATGTAATTCTAACCATGACATGATGCTATTAAAGTGAGCTTGTTAGAAGATCAAAGCTGATCACATTTACAATAGTGTAATGAGGCAGGAACCCTGTGGTGCTTACCCAAATGTAATTCTGCTCAACCAATTTAATGAGGGCCTAGAGAACCCCTGGATTTTAGGCATTTTACACACAGCTTCTGGGCCAATTCAACACTAATCCTCCCCCTGCTAGAACTAGACCAGCCTCCCACCACTCAACAACCCAATGTGAAAGCCTTCTTGTCCTATAAAACCACTTAGGAACAAGAAACCGAGCATTGCTATGGTCATATACAGTTATATACAGTTAAAGTTTATGCTGGTCTTATACAACTTAAAGTGAGTGTAAGCCTTAAAAGAAACACATATTAGACAGTGTTTGTGCTGTCTAATCTGCCCCTCTCTACGCTGGATAAAACCTGGCTGATCCTGCCTGTTCATGTGTCCCCTTCTGTGTACTGACCATGGTTTATCATAGCTGCTGAGTCCTGATTACCATGGTCAGTGTAAGTGTCTCTGTCATTCACAGCTATCCTCTCTTCTTTTTCTTCCCTGCCTGTCAGCTCCCCCTCCTGCCGCTATTAGTAGCAAAGTAAACTATAAAAAAAATCACTGCCAGCCCCTCTCTTTCATCCAGCCATAACACTTACTGTGTAAGTGTTTGTTGAAAAGGAAGCCTCTAAATACCTTTTTTCAGATCTCCTCAGGCCAGCCACGTGACTCCCGGCTGCTCTCCTCCCCCATCTAAGAGCTACGGCGGGGGGGGGCTGAGCGGCCAGCACATCGGTCACGTGACCTCCCCGACTGATGCCAGAGGGAGATCTCGGTCTCTCCCACTGTAGCCTGTAGATGGAGTAGGAGAGCGGCCGAGAGTCACGTGACTGGCCAGAAGAGATGTGAATAAAAGTTATTTAGAGGCATCATTTTCAACAAACACTTACACTGTGTGTTATGGCTGGATAGAAGAGTGGGGCTGGCAGTGGGTTTTTTTTAACACTTTAACAACAAGGCAATTGAGAAACAACATATAACATCTATATTACAGAAAATGAATGAAAAGGAAGACTGTGTCCATTCTCATAAAGGTTAGTTGCATTGTATGTGACACAGAGTGACACAGGATGGCAAAGTTTTCAATGTAATTCTTCTGGAGTGGCAGGGGTAATACAACTAAGGGGCTGTCATAAGCTCTTATCAAGAGACCCCTACTATGCCCAAATGAAACACGATCTATGAATGGAGAACAAGTGGATGATTGACAGCTCCACCCCTTCATTCATAGATCCTGTTTCATTCATGGATGCTGTAGAATGGCAGTCAGTACCAGGATTCAGGCTGTCCCTTTAAGACTGTCTCACCTAAGACAGACCATCCTGAGAAACAATGGTGATTGGCCAGCTCATCAATATTCACCTTTAACCACTTAAGGACCCAGTCTTTTTCTGACATTTGTTGCTTACAAGTAAAAATCAGCATTTTGGGGGGAAAAAATACACTTAAATGTATAAAAAAAAGCATAATATATACCCCAATTTTTTTGTATAATATGAAATATGATGTTACGCTGATTAAATAGATACCCAACATGTCATGCTTTAAAATTGCACATGCTCGTGGAATGGCACCAAACTATGGCACTTAAAAATCTCCATAGGCAGCGCTTTAAACCTTTCTACAGGTTACCAGTTTAGAATTAGACCCCTTTCACACTGAGGCGCTTTTCAGGCACTTTCACGCTAAAAAAAGCGCCTGAAAAGCTCACGAAAATCTATTTTTATTAAAATCAATGAATACTTTCACACTGGGGCAGTGCGCTGGCATGGTGGTGAAAAAACGCCCCTCTCCATTGAAATGAATAGAAAGAGCTTCAAAAGCACCTGAAAAGCTCTTCAAAAGTGCTCAGTGTTTTATTGGTTTACAAGTGCCTCAGTGTGAAAGGGGCCTTACAGAGGCGGTCTAGTGCTAAAATTATTGCTCTCACTCAGACATTCTTAGCTACACCTCACATGTGTTGTGCAAACACTGTTTACATATGTGGGCGTGACCCAGTGGTGTATTTAGGTTTTGTGCTGCCCTAGGCCTGCCTAAACTTGTGCACTCCCTAATTTAAATACGACCCACCCTTTCCTGTCAATGCCATGGCCCTTCCTGTTTAAGACCCGCCCTGCTATCTGTAAACCACACCCTTTCCTCTTTAGGCCCCACCTTTTGTTCTTAGAGCTCCACCTCTTTCTCTCTGTACATAAACCACCTCCCACCCGGCCACTGCACATAAACGGCCGGGTGATCATTTCCTTGACCTGAGTGGACGTTCAGGAACGGACGTTCAGGAACATCCTCAGAGTGAGTGCTCGCAGCACGGCCACAAGGCACGCTGCGGCTTAATCCTGTGATCCTTATGATCACAGAATCCAGTTGAGCAGAGTTCGAGATATGGGCGCCCTCCCGATCACGTGTCCAATCACAGCCGTCACAATGTAAACAGAGACGCATGTCTCTGTGAAAGTTCTCCCCGCCGAGCTCAGTGCAGGGGGGGGTCGGGAACTGCAGATCTGTGACAGCTCTCTGTGCGAGAATGATTTTACACAGAGAGCTGTTACAGATCACCCCACAAACAATGCACCAAGCAACACTGTCACCCCTTTCCCCATACACATGTCTGTGTCCCCATAAAACATCTGTCTGTCCCCCATCACTGCCAACACCAAATAAACACTGATTTGGGTTATTTTTACCAAAGAAATGCAGCAGCATAATTTTTGGTCAAAATTTATCAAAAGAAATTACTTATTTGCAAAATTTTATAACAGAAACTAAGGAAAATGCTTTTTTTCTTGAAAATTTTCGGTCTTTTTTTATTTGTAGCGTAAAAAACCCCAGTGGTGATTAAATACCACCAAAGAAAAGCTCTATTTGTGTGAAAAAAATGATAAAAATGTAATTTGGGTACAGTGTTGTATGACCGCGCAATTGTCATTCAAAATGTGACAGCGCTGAAAGCTAAAAATTGGTCTGGGAAGGAGGGGGGGGTGAAAGTGCCCAGTACTGAAGTGGTTAAAAGTGGGTACCAAGTGCAGCCTCGTCAGTGCCCATCAGTGCAGCCTCGTCAGTGCCCATCAATACAGCCTCATCAGTGCCCATCAATGCAGCCTCATCAGTGCCCATCAGTGCAGCGTCATTAGTGCCCATCAGTGCAGCGTCATTAGTGCCCATCGGTGTAGCCTCATTAGTGCCCATCAGTGTAGCCTCATCAGTGCCCATCAAAGCAGCCTCATCAGTGCCCATCAATGCAGCCTCACCAACATGACAAGTGCCCATCAGCGCAGCCTTGTCAGTGCCCATCAATGCAGCCTGATCAGTGCCCATCAATGCAGACTTACCAGTGCCCATCAGCACAGCCTCATCAGTGCCCAATAAGGGTCTTCAATTGCATTCTAATAATACCAAATTATGTGCACAGACTGCAGTTCCTATTTAAGCACCCATTCACATTGGGCCGATTTGGCATGCGATTTGACATGTCAAATCGCATGCCTAATCGGCTGCTTTGCCAGCAATGGCACTGTCTGAATTAGTGCGACGCCGACTTTGCGGCACCACACCGATTCCTAAAAGTAGTTTCTGTACTACTTTTGCCGATTTTAGGTGCGACTTCAATAAACATCTGTGAATGAAGCCACACAAATGTCTATCAAGTAGCACCTGAAAACGCGCTGACCTTGCTACTTTGAAATCGCGCTACTTCAAGTGAAATAGCGTGATTTCAAAGTAGCATCAATGTGAACCGGGGCTTAGAGATAGAGTAGCTATGAAAAGGTTAACTACATATACAAACAGACCCTAAGGTGTTAAATGCCATTGATTCCAGAAGCACCAGCCTGCAGATATTGAGCTGTAAAGAGTTAACCATATATGTAAGCAGCCGTGTACATGTGTCCATTGAAGCAGAGTAGTGAAGCACAGCAAGGACACAAAGGGTTAATTATCAGAGAGTCCATATTTCAGATAACAGGGAGATGATAGGAGAAACTAAGTTGGAGCACAGATAAGCCCTGTGTGAGGTTTTCAAGGAGAGACAGTGAAGAGGATTCGGATTTTATTCTCACCCTCCAGGATATGCAGACTGTAGCTGGGTCTGCCCACTGAAGTGACAATCTGAGCGACCCTGGAATTACAACACAGGAGAAGACACTGACAAGTTCTCTCTCTCTCCTGTCTGTGCAGAGGGGAAGGGGGAAACTGTGAGCACACGCTGTGTGTGCTCCATGTGAGAGACGCTGCTGAAGCCAGCAACCTCCGGCATTGAATAGACTGACTCGGGAGGCAGAGGGGGGCTTTTCTCGTGCGGGGGGGCGGCACCGCCCCCCCCACAAAGTGCTGCCCTAGGCCTGGGCCTTATTGGCCTAGGCCAAAATACAGCACTGGCGTGACCTATGTACGTGTTCACTACTGTGCGCAAGCATGCGTGGACTGGGGCGCTTTAAATTTATTTATTTATTTTTTTATTATATATTTTTTAATTTTTACACTGTCCCTTTAAACATTTTTTTAATCACTTTTATTGCTATCACAAGGAATGTAAATGTCCATTGCGATAATGACAGCATGACAGGTCCTCTTTATGGAGAGATCCCAAATCTCTCACTCTACCCCTAAAAGCAAAAGATCAAAAAAATTGTATCTTTTGCTTTAAGAAAAAAATTGGAAAATCATGTTTACATGGCCCAGTCCTCCAAGGGCATAGAGATGAGCAGTGACCATCTTGCTATCGCTTATCTGTATGGGAAAACCCTGCTGACAGCAGATGGTTCCCGGGCTCAGTGATCAGTAACATTAGCCTGGGAACCCCTAGGAAGGGGGGGGTGGGACCTCTACTGCCGCTTCTAAAAGTGATCCCATGGCGAACCTGCCACTGGGTCACTTTTATCGAAAAACCGTCCACCTAATGGAAAAAATGATACCGGGGCTATGGCATCTAGCTGCAGCCATAACCCCGGTATTTAACGTCAAACTAATGACGTATATTCCAAGTTTGGCGGTCGACAAGTGGTTTTTAAAACACGTGTCAACACAACACCAGTGCTCGTAATAGCGCAGCTACCTTTGTGTACTCCTGCTTGACACAGCTGATATTTTCTCTAATTTACTTGTGTATGACCCAGGTTGTTCTGGCCCTGCTTTTTCTTGCTACTGACTCTATACTGTTTAAACTCAGATCTACATGTGTATGACCCGTCTTGTTCTAATCCTGCTCTTCCTCACTGCTGATTCGGTATCATTTGAACTCTGATCTACATGTGTATGACCCTTCTGTGTTACCAGACTCACCACAATGACTCAGCTGTCCTGACTGGCCCCTACTACACACCAGCCTCTGCACCACAAGTATCAGCCAGCCTGCTCTGTCTGCAATCCTACTTAAGGTATGTGCTCTTGTTTACTAAACTTTCTGCACATGAATTGAACTGATTTACTTGCTATCTAAAGCAAGATATAGATTCATTATTTTCTTTACTTTCACCATGGGTGGTGGAAGAAAGGAAATTGGGGAGGGGGGTGGCCTTCCCAGCTGTCAGAACACAATGATTACTGCAATTTGCTATTGCCCCTGGCAGTAACTGCCTGAAGAAAAATCAGACTGGTTGTACCAGGCTGGATATAATCAGCCTGCTCATACATGGATCGAAATTCCGTCAGTCCCTGCTGAACCAGCTGGATATCGATCGATGTATAACCGGCTTAACCCGCTCACTGACAGTGGTTTGTATGAATGAAGCAGTTGGGTGAAAAGAGAAGGCATAGTCGGGCTCTCTCTATGAGAACCTGTGACAGCTGTCTAGTTGTATTGACCCATTCACCAGTAGAGGAATATGGTGACTGGGGCAGAGGAGGATTCCTGCTAATAGAAAAGGAATCAGCACAAGGGACACATCCTACTGACTGTAGGTTATGTCCCTTGTGCTGACTTTTTTTTATTTTAGCTACACTTTAAAGTGACAGTGAACAGACATGTAACTTAGTATGGATACAGAATATTTGTACTCATACATTGTCATTGAAATAACCCACTTTTACCTGAAATGCAAATAATCTGTTGCAGTCACAGTGAAAAATAACTATTAGGCTGAAATTTCTTTATAATCACCAATAGCAGATTATATTTTCACTGGTATGACTGCCCCTGCATGGGTTTTATTATTCTTTAATTTGACTCCACATATAGGCTGTAGTTTCAGCCTAAATAATGTGTTTATCACTATGTACAGAACACAGTTTCAAATTGTATGTGATATTTTTTTTAAGTATTAAACTACCCTTAAAAAGTCACACATATATACCATTTTTGGCATGGATGACATTTTAAACGAACTTACTCTTTCATTAAAAATCGTATGCCGTCTATGTCTTTCTATCCTTCTCTAACCCTTTTGCTTAAGTGTTACTAAACCCAGGACCCTGCATTCACTATATCTGATTTCCCACAATACACAGAACATAGAAAAGCAATTATTTTAGTAAATATAAACTGCTAAATATATTTTCTCATCAGCAGTTAGAGCAGTCTTGTGATTTCTATCAGTGTCTGGTTAAAGCTTTTAGAGGAGTTTTCATTCACCACCAATTGTTCTATCAGGCTGCAGGACCCCTGACCTACTGTCTGGACAGTGCTGATTGGCTCTGTGCTGATCACACGCACTCTCCCAAGAAAGAAACAACTCTCTAGCAATACACAACAAACTGAGCATGTGCAGCCTGACTCCATATACTCGGTGTTATCAGGAAACTATAAGGGGACAGTGGAAGAAAGGGAGGATCAGAGCAGACAGGATCAAACAGCCTTTTTACACAATGCAGAGGAATAACCCCTTAGGTTCCACAGTGAGTATAACAAGCATGCTTTACTACATATACAGACTGATTTTTTTGTTGTGGGTTTAGTAACGCTTTAAGACATTGGAGGGAAGAAACATTGCAGAAAAATCAATCAAATAAATGTTTGTATACATACCACCAAAAAGTTTCATCTGGATGAAAAAAAATCTTTTTACATGTCTGTTTTTGCATCCAAAGAGTAATAAAAATGAAATTTCACATGCTGTTTAATTATTCATCATGATTTTATTCTTTGGCATTTGACACACGCCCCATGTGTGCTTTGTGAACAAAACTTTCCGGCAGTGGTAAATAAAATTATTACTTTAGAGATTCCTATGTAAGAAATGTAATGTCCTCTAACCTTTGTTCTTTCAGCAGATAGCTTGGGAACTGTGGAAGAAGGGGAGGATCAGAGAAGACGAGATCAAGCAGCCTTTTTACACAGCAGAGGATTAACCCCTTGGGTTCCACAGTGAGTAAAACAAGCATGCTTTACTGAATATACAGACTGATTTTACTGTTGTGGGTTTAGTAACACTTTAATGCACGTGGTTGCACGGCTTCTATGAAAAATTACCCCAGTCCCATGTTGGCTTCTGCTTGGAAAAAGGTAGACATGCAAAAACACTGGGAAGACAGGGATGCTGTGCACTGGCAAGGCAATCTTTAGTCCCACTGAGGAAGTGCATAGTGCAGGCTGACAATCACTGCTAATTGCAAAGCGCTGCTAGTTGTGAGGCAGTGGCATAGAGTTATCAACCTTTCAACAGGAAGCACATTTCACCAGTAATTTTAGTGGCAGGATCAACAGGTAAAAATCAGTGCAAACAATCTCTAGCTCAAAACAGCACTAGTCTCATTGGTTCAATTCCCGACCATGGCACTATCCTGCCTGGAGTTTGCATGTTCTCCCTCTGCAGGTTTCCTCCGGGGTACTCCAGGTTCCTTCCACACTCCAAAGACATCCTGGTAGGTTAATTGGCTCCTGTCTAAACTGGCCCTAGTATGTGTATGTATGTGAGTTAGGGACCTTAGATTGCAAGCTCCTTGAGGGGAAGAGACTGATGTGAATAAATAATATATACAGGCATACCCCACTTTTAAGTACACAATGGGGTTTATTTACTAAAGCTGGAAAGTGCTAAATCAGGCTCACTTCTGCATAGAAACCAACGAGCTTCCACGTTTTATTACAAAAGCTTAATTGAAAAAGCCGGGGTTAGAAGCTCATTGGTTTCTATGCATCAGTGAGCCTGATTTTGCACTTTCCAGCTTTAGTAAATAAACCCCATTGTGTACTTAAAATTGGGGTATGCCTGTATGTAAAGCGCTGTGTAAATTGATAGTGCTATATAAGTACCTGTAATAAATAAATAAAATATATCACATACAGTAAACTAATACAACTACCTTTACTGTACTCATTATGAAAAGTAACCAAAGAAACTTTTTAAAAGTCTTTAACCGCTTCCCGACCGCCTCACGCAGACATACTGCGGCAAAAGGGCACGTACAGGCAGCTTAATGTACCTGTACATTGCCCTTTAAGAGGAGGCTTGCGGGCGGCGCGCGCCCGCCAGTAGTTCCGTGACCGTGATCGCGGGTCACGTGGACTCGATGTCCGCAGAGATACCTGTGATCGTCTCATGGCGAGGAAGAACGGGGAGATGCTAAGGTAAACAAGCATCTCCCTGTTCTGCCTAATGACACTGTCACTGAAATTGGGAGTGTTGATCAGTGATGTGTCACACACAGCCCCTCCCCCCCACAGTTAGAATCACTCCCTAGGACACACTTAACCCCTACAGCGCCTCCTAGTGGTTAACCCCTTCACTGACAGTGACATTTTTACAGTAATCAATGCAATTTTTTAGCATTGATCGCTGTATTCATGCCAATGGTCCCAAAAATGTGTCAAAATTGTCCGATGTGTCAGCCGTAATGTCGCAGTCATGATAAAAATCGCTGATCGCCGCCATTACTAATAAAAAAAAAATATTAATAAAATGCCATAAAACTATCCCCTATTTTGTAGATGCTATAACTTTTGCGCAAACCAATCAATAAACACTTATTGCGATTTCTTATTTTTATTTTTTTACCAAAAATATGTAGAAGAATACGTATCGGCCTAAACTGAGGAAAAAAATGTTTTTTTACATATTTTTGGAGGATATTTATTATAGCAAAAAGTAAAAAACAATGCGTTTTTTTCAAAAAATTGTCGCTATTTTTTTGTTTATAGCGCAAACAATAAAAACCGCAGAGGTGATCAAATATCACCAAAAGAAAGCTCTATTTGTGGGAAAAAAAAGGACATCAATTTTGTTTGGGAGCCACATCGCACAACCACACAGTTGCCAGTTAAAGAGACGCAGTGCCGAATCGCAAAAAAGTGCTCTGGTAAAATCCTCTGGGGCTGAAGTGGTTAAAGGTAAGAGCATTATTCGGGACAATATCAGGTGATGGGAAGGAACCAGGTAGCTCATTTTTCACATTGCACTGGTATATAATCCATGCAACAAGTGGAAAGACACTGGAAAGTTAAAGCAAACACTCAGCTCCTTGTTGGAGGGATGAGCCTTAATTACAGGGTTCAGGTAGGTAGATAGTGGTGTATGTCCAATGTGTTTTGGGGTAATTAGAGTGCTGTTTGTTTTATTCCTAAAACAAGATAAAGTAATTCAAAACTCATATTTTTCAGGTTGTCTAGGTAACAGATAACAAAAAAGAACTGTATGCATCTTATAGTATTGTACTGCTAATAAAAAGACTCTGTATCGTCTGAGATAGTTGGCAACACCAGTCTAAAACATAAAGCATAATAGGTGTCCCTGTCATTCTCTACTTATAATTCTATTTGTGTTAGAACAGGCGCGTAACTTTATATTCCCCATTTGTAAATCACCGTCTCCGGTTATGTGATTTTAGTTATTAACTAAAATGCTTAAGTTTAATGATAACCATTAATGATGTCCTAATACTAACTTTGCATGCCAATGCCTAGAAGATTTACTGTTACATTTTATTTTCTTGATTTGTGATTACACCTTTTATTGTTTCAATTATCTTTCATGGGTGCTCTAGATCGGGTACATAAAAATTCTCTTGGCTCAGCCTGGATCGTTTTTGAGAAAACAGTCATTTTACAAATATGTCATTATACTGAGAAGCACATCTGCAAAAAGTGAAGGTTAAATAAGGAAAAAGTAAAAATAACTTTTATCTTAGCAGGTTTCCCAAACTGCTTTTTTCTCAAAAACACTAACTAAATTGCTAAATTGCATTTCTGGGATGGCTGATACAATGGCATTTTTTATTACTCCCTCATGCCAGTGGTCATAGTGCAACAGTCCCATGTTTGCATGTACAAATATTTGGCTTAGCCTCTAGATAACTTAATGTTAGAACATTAACCTTATACTTGCATGACTGAAAGTGCCATACAGACCCAGTCTGCTCATTGTCAATAACACCATGGGGTGGAAATTACTTCCAATGCAGATCAGTATCAACAAGGCTATATTTTATGTGCTGGCACCTCCTAACACCCACCCTCAGCCTAAGTAGCACTGTGAGAGTTACAGCACAGTGGGAACACAGGCCAGTCAATGGAAGGAGAGCAGGGACTGTGCTGATGTAGCTGGCACCAACCCTCTGCCTGAGCAGTGTTCTAAGTGGGAAACAAGGCCAGCCAATAGGAGAGGAGCAGTGGCTGTGAAGAGGGAGCTGGCACCTACCCTCTGCTTGAGTAGTACTGTAAGTAGGAGCTGGACCCTGGGTCCCGGTGGAGCTGACACTGTATTTGAAAAGGAGTGTGCCATTGGGAGTGAGTGGGGAGCACCAGCGTGGTGCTGTTTCACAAGATAAATAAACATTCATGGTCCAGCCACTAAATTGTGTACACACGTGTATGTTGGCATTGCAAGAATGTGCGTTTTGTGAGTAGGAATCAGGAAATGGAGAATTTAGGTAATAGCTTGTTTCTGAGGAAGACACAGTTGGGTGGGAAATCCTGACTGATCAATTCTTCTCTCAAGCAAGCTTGTCCAAGCGAGATCAGGAAGGTATTAAAATCATTGGTCCCTTTCAAATGGAATGAAAAAAAAATGCATTGGTATATAATCCTCATGGCAATGACCAGCTCCCCGTGGTTTTCCTTTCACAATCCCTTGCCTATTAGCCTAAAAAATGGTCATTAATGATTACTAAGATTAGCTCCCTTTGATTTCAAAGAGGTTTGGATTTGGCATCCAAACTTCCATAAAGTTTTGCAAACCCACTCCAAACAGATCCTGGGTAAATTTAGCTCACCACTATTCCCAGTTTGAGAGTATATATCCAGATAAAGGTAAAACACTACCTTATGTCTGTTGGCATGTTAAAGTGTATCTAAATTCTAATTATGAACTTCTCTTTTTTGACTCTTTTAAAAAGAAATGTAAATGTCTAATTTTAAAGGCTAAGTTCACCTTTAAGAAACAAATAATAACTACACATATTTTTGCCAGAAAAAAAAGTGAATTTATTTTTTTTATTGATGAGCCTACAGCTTAGCACCCAGGACCAGTAGACTGCGGGTGCAATGTAAGGCTCCTGCAGACACTGCCTCCAGCTTGCCTGCCCATACCTCCATACGGCAGGTCGTTACAAAACTGGAGGAAGTGTCAATGAGCTACAAGAGTGCTCATTAGCACCCTCGTAGTTCATTGAGAACTGCAAGCCTTCTGCAACAATGGAAGGCAGGACTTGTAGTTCTTTCATTCACAGACTGCTGTGAATGAATGATGCAGCAGTGCTTTTTGTGAAATGTGACAGCTGGTGTCAGGAGAGGAACCCCTGCCCGCTGTCATGGGGGAGGATCTGTGGGGTGTGAGGGAGGCCACACCTGGAGAATGTTACACATTACACCTTAAATATGGGTATGACGTGTAACATGCTCCAAATGTTAGGTTATTCTTTTACCCTGGAAACCCAGACCTAGAAGTTATATGCTTTAACTTGCATGTCGTGGGTTCAGAGGAGCCAGAGTCACCAGCAAGTAAGATCTCTTTGGGTCACCAGAAGAAGAGGAGCAGAGTTGTATGTGGCTTTCATTAAACAGTCACATATACCTAATGTACGGCACCTGCCGTACATTACCTAATAAAAGGTTTAACCCCCTGATCACCCGGTGGGATATCAGGTTTTAGCATCATTAGGATCTGCGTCACCCCAGGCAGCGTCGGATTAGTGCCAGTAGAGCTAACACCCACGCACGCACCATACACCTCTCTTAGTAGTACAGTGTCTGAACGGATCAATATCTTTGTTCTGATCAGAACTATATTAGCATCCCCAATCATGCCCCGGGACTGTGACGTCATAAGAGGCCGGGTCACCGGGTGACATCACCTGGTGACCCCCGCCTAGCCGTGTACAGGACCCCGAAAACCAAGCACCGCCTTCGGGCTTTCTAAGGGCGTAAAATGATGATTTCACTTCCTCACTACCTATCACAGTTTCGGAGGCCATGAAAAGAAAAGATAGCACAAAACCTCCCCAAATGACCCCATTTTGGAAAGAAGACACCCCAAGGTATTTGCTAAGAGGCATGGTGAGTATTTTGCAGCTCTAATTTGTTTTTGAAAATGAAGAAAGAAAATAATTTTTTTTTTCTTTTTTCAATTTCCAAAACTTTGTGACAAAAAGCGAGATCTGCAAAACTCAACACACCTCTCAGCTTGGGGTGTCCACTTTCCAAAATGGGGTCATTTGGGGGGGAGGTTTGTGCTATCTGGGCATTTCGTGGCCTCCAAAACTGTAATAGGCAGTGAGAAATTAAATCAAAAATGTATGTCCTTGAAGGTGGTGATTGGTTTTCGGGGGTCCTGTACGCGGTTAGACTGCCAAAAAGTCCCACACATGTGGTATTCCCATACTCAGGATGAAGCAGCAGAATGTATTTTGGGGTGTAATTCCACATATAATCATGCCATGTTTGTACAATATATCATTTAGTGACAACTTTGTGTAAAAAAAAAAAAAATGTAATTTTCCCGAAACTTGTGGCAAAATATTAAAAATTCCATGGACTTTCAGCAAATAGTTTGAAGTGTCTTCTTTCCAAAATGGGGTCATTTGGGGGGGGGTTGTGCTATCTTGACATTTCATGGCCTCCAGAACTGTGAGGAAGTGAAATCACCATTTTACGCCCTTAGAAAGCCTGAAGGCGGTGATTGGTTTTCGGGTCCTGTACACGGCTAGGCTCCCAAAAAGTCTCACACATGTGGTATCCCCGTACTAAGAGAAGCAGCAGAATGTGTAATTCCACATATGCCCATGACATGTTTGAGCAATATATCATTTAGTGACAACTTTGTACAAAAAAAAAATTTATAAAAATGTTTGTCATTTACCTGCTTGTGGCAATAACTTGTGGCAATATATAAAATATTCCAAGGACTCAACATGCCTCTCAGCAAATAGCTTGGGGTGTCTACTTTCTAAAATGGGGTCATTTGGGGGAGTTTTGTGCTATCTTGGCACAAAAAAAAAGACGCACATTGTGTTTGGGTACAGCATTGCATGTCCGTGCAATTACCAGTTAAAGCAGTGCAGTGCCAGATTGTAAAAAGTGTTTTGGTCATTGAGCAGCTAAATCTTCTGCGGTTGAAGTGGTTACATTACCAGAGAATTATTACTATGGGAAGAGGGGAGTACTCACTGGATCACTAAGAATTATTCATGGAAATTAGTTATATTGTGTTGTGGTATATTGGGTCACTATATTATATTTAGACATGACCATGCTCCCTGTGAGCTCTGGCATATCTTTGAAGTGGTTATTCTGAGTATTGTATTGTATACTGCTGTATTGTAAAAAATGACAGTTTATAAATAGCTAGTAAGCGTGTTTTTTTCCCTACAGTATCAGTCTTTATTTCTCCATATATTTTATTGCAAAGTCCTTGTTCTTTTAAAAAAGGTAGTAGAGGGGGTGGTGCTCTAGAGGTAGGTTGGTTTCGAGCAGTGCTTTAAGCGGAGCTCCAGTCAATTTTTTTTTTCTCGAAAGCACCCTGTTGATAGTCGCAGCTTATCTAATGCAATCAGGCATATACTGTATATGTAATCGTTTTAGTTTTTTAGTTATCCAATGTACTCACTGCTCACCACACCTTCAGTGTGGGCATCTGAAGTCCACTTGGAGTTTCTTTTTCCGGGAAACAGTGCAGCTGGCTACACAGCATGCACCTCCCGATCTTGTGACTGCACAGTGTGTAATTGCAGGTTGCCATAGCAATGACAGTAACTGAGGAAGTTCCTGCCCTGTTGCTATGGCCACATGTCAATCAATTTGCCTATTGACTCCTGGGATTGAAGACACATATCCCAGAAGCCAATGGGCAGCAGGATATGCCATGGCGAGGTACAACGGAAGTGGAGATCTTTATTAAACTTACAGGTAATATACATTGAAAAAAGAAAAAACATTCCTAACATTAATGCCATTGCGATCAGCAATGCCAAGGGACGAATTTCAAAAATAGGGTGAAACTCCCCTTTAATTGGTGGGACAGGAGAGCACAGGCACCTCTACTTCTGAGTATCAGATTACACATTCTGAAGATCTCCTCAAGGACACACTCAATGGACTTGGTCTTTTACTCCTTTCAACCTTCCTGGTTTCTATTGAAAACTCAGTGAAATATTGACAACATCTCTACTTATAAGTAGTCATCATATCACTACTTCACTTACATCACTAATCTGAACTTGTGACCAAACCAATGGACAGAGAAGCCCAAAGAAAAAAAAAAAAAAGCGAAGGGCTACACGACAAGGGAGACAGTGGAACAGGCTAGGATAGTGTTAACTCAGCAGGAGGGATGTGATTCACCTGGATTGGCCAGTTTTGAGAGAGGATGAGGGCTATGGGGGGCATACAGGGTGGGGATCAGTATAGGCGGCAATCAGTCAGAGCAACGGACATGAAGAAACTTCCCACCCAGTTGGATATTGTTTATGTCGATCATATTGTTTTAGCGGTTGGGGTCTTCGGAGGCGTTCAAATTTCTCAGTTATAATTAATTGTAGGGGACCCATCTAAGATATGGAGTCTTCTGTGGTATCCCATTTAATGGTGGGTTAACTGGGAAGTAGTAAATAGTGAGTATCTGTGAAAGGTGGTTTGGTCCCAAGCCGTAGTTACGCGGCTGGGGAGTTTTTTTACTAGTCACGCAGATACAAACCGGATTGGTTTGTGGTACCTCCCAAGATCGGCATTTTTTAACCACTTCAATACCCGCCCATTGTCATATGACGTCCGCAGATGGAATCTCCCATCCTGGGCGGGTGTCATATGAAGTCTTCGACTTCCCGGTGAAGACTTAGCGCCACGTCACCGAGGAGTTGATGCGTGTGTCGGTGGCCTTGATGTCCGCTGGGCACCCACAATCGCTCGTGACAGAGAAGAAACGTGGATCTGCATGTGTAAACACACAGATCCACATCCTGTCAGGGTAGAGGAGACAGATTGTGTGTTCCTACTATATAGGAACACCAATCGGTCTCCTCCTCTAGTCAGTCCCATCCCCCCACAGTTAGAATCACTCCCTAAGTAACACATTTGACCCCTTGATCGCCCCCTAGTGTTAACTCCTTCCCTGCCAGTGACATTTATACAGTAATCAGTGCATATTTTTAACTCTGAACGCTGTATAAATGTCAATGGTCCCAAAATATTGTTAAAAGTGTCCGATCTGTCCACCGCAATGTCAGTCATGATAAAAATCGCAAATCGCTGCCATTACTAGTAAAAAAAATAAAAATAATAAAAATGCCATAAATCTATAAGCTATTTTGTATGCGCTATAACTTTTGAGCAAACTAATCAATATACGCTTATTGCGATTTTTTTTTTTACCAAAAATATGTAGAAGAATACATATTGACCTAAACTGAGGAAAAAAATTTTTTTTTTTTTAAATTGAGATATTTATTATAGCAAAAAGTAAAAAAATATTGTGTTTTTTTCAAACTTGTCGGTCTTTTTTTGTTTATAGCGCAAAAAATAAAAACCGCAGAGGTGATTAAATACCACCAAAAGAAAGTTCTATTTGTGGGGAAAAAAATGATAAAAATTTCATTTGAGTAAAGTGTTGCATGACTGCGCAATTCTCATTCAAAATGTTACAGCACTGAAAGCTGAAAATTGGCCTGGCAGGAAGGGGGTGAAAATGCCCTGCATTGAAGTGGTTAAATTATGGTTATTTGATGATGAGTTTATTATTCTGTTTTTAAGGAATGTTAAATTGTTTGGTTATTGTTAATAAATGGCCACTGCGGCCAAATTTTCTCCATATTGGTGTCATTTTCATTATTGGGTAGATGGTATAATGTGATGGGTAAATAAATAGTAGTAATGAATAGTTTGTAAAAAGCGGTGAACATCTGGGTTACCTCATGTCAATCGAGCCTACTTTATCCTTCAGTCAAGCAGAGAGCACACAATCATTACACATATCTCCTTACAATTTTCTATTTGGAACAATGTAAGCTATCCAATTGGCAGCCTATAATATTTATGCAAGATGTAATCTTGGTAGGAAACTGTCTATCCAAGATGGAGAAGAACCTGGTTGTTATTTTAGACCAGGTATCTATGATGGCATGCAAAGTCATGCAATGTCAATCTGTATTTTAGCAAAATACTGTTCTGCATAGTTCATACTCTTTTACAAAGCATCGGTAAGACTTTTTTACTACATATGTGATTCAATTTTAAGCCTCATTTTGTGAAGAGACGAAAGGCAGCTAAATTAAAAAGAGACACAGAGGATTTCAATCATCAACGAGACTGACATAATTTATTTACGCAGCAAAATTTGTTTAAAATATGTTTATTATTAATTACTGTTTAATTTGATGTAACCACGGAAGACAGGAGAACACTTATCTATGGGTGTAAATAATAAAAAGAGCTTCAGCTAGAAAACTATTTATTTTAAAATAAGTGAAACTTCTATAAGATCTAGACCCTATTTGTAAAAATGTGATTTTATATTTTTCTTAAAGAGATTAACCACTGTTCTTCATATGTATAAAAAACTGAATATTTGAAACAGTAATTTCAGGAATAATCTCATTATAATTTTGGAGTTGTGTTGTATTATGTTTGGTGAGGGTAATGGATTTTTCACTTTTTGTTAACAAGGCTGAACGTGAAATAGACAATAATGGACATACTGTACGTTTACTTTAGCCTATCCAACATTAGAGAAGTGCACCTCACCTGCTTGCCGCTTGCCCTGATTGATATATATATATATATGTTAGAAGGCCAGTGTGCTGGCCTGAATTTATGGGAGGAGCCCGGAGGGTATTTAAGCTGACCACTTCCCCTTCCTCTTTGTCAGTTTCAGTGCACGATACCCTCCCTCCCATTCCCCTTTTTACAGCACTTCTCAGCAAATTCTCCTCCACAATCATCCATTACTTATCTTGGGTATGGCCCCTTTTCTTGCCATACCTACCAGACGACCAAAAGCCACACCTCAGGTCTATTTATGTTGTGAGTCTTGTCGCGTGTTTATGTGATCCACATTTGTCTCGGTCTTAGGGCCACGACCATAAATAAATAAATATATATATATATATATATATATATATATATATATATATATATAGTGGGGACGGAAAGTATTCAGACCCCCTTAAATTTTTCACTCTTTGTTACATTGCAGCCATTTGCTAAAATCATTTAAGTTCATTTTTTTCCTCATTAATGTACACACAGCACCCCATATTGACAGAAAAACACAGAATTGTTGACATGTTTGCAGATTTATTCAACAAGAAAACTGAAATGTTACATGGCCCTAAGTATTCAGACCCTTTGCTGTGACACTCATATATTTAACTCTGGTGCTGTCCATTTCTTCTTATCATCCTTGAGATGGTTCTACACCTTCATTTGAGTCCAGCTGTGTTTGATTATACTGATTGGACTTGATTAGGAAAGCCACACACCTGTCTATATAAGACCTTACAGCTCACAGTACATGTCAGAGCAAATGAGAATCATGAGGTCAAAGGAACTGCCTGAAGAGCTCAGAGAAAGAATCTGGCCAAGGTTACACAAAAATTGCTGCTGCACTTAAGGTTCCTAAGAGCACAGTGGCCTCCATAATCCTTAAATGGAAGACGTTTGGGACGACCAGAACCCTTCCTAGAGCTGGCCATACGACCAAACTGAGCTATCAGGGGAGAAGAGCCTTGGTGAGAGAGGTAAAGAAGAACCCAAAGATCACTGTGGCTGAGCTCCAGAGATTCAGTTGGGAGATGGGAGAAAGTTGTAGAAAGTCAACCATCACTGCAACCCTCCACCAGTCGGGGCTATATGGCAGAGTGGCCCGACGGAAGCCTCTCCTCAGTGCAAAACACATGAAAGCCCATATGGAGTTTGCTAAAAAACACCTGAAGGACTCCAAGAAGGTGAGAAATAAGATTCTTTGGTCTGATGAGACCAAGATAGAACTTTTTGGCCTTAATTCTAAACGGTATGTGTGGAGAAAACCAGGCACTGCACATCACCTGTCCAATACAGTCCCAACAGTGAAGCATGGTGGTGGCAGCATCATGCCGTGGGGGTGTTTTTCAGCTGCAGGGACAGGACGACTGGTTGCAATCGAGGGAAAGATGAATGCGGCCAAGTACAGGGATATCCTGGACGAAAACCTTCTCCAGAATGCTCAGGACCTCAGACTGGGCCAAAGGTTTAGCTTCCAACAAGACAATGACCCTAAGCACACAGCTAAAATAATGAAGGAGTGGCTTCACAACAACTCCGTGACTGTTCTTGAATGGCCCAGCCAGAGTCCTGACTTAAACCCAATTGAGAGACCTAAAAATGGCTGTCCACCAAAGTTTAACATCCAACCTGACAGAACTGGAGAAGATCTGCAAGGAGGAATGGCAGAGGATCCCCAAATCCAGGTAGGAAAAACTTGTTGCATCTTTCCCAAAAAAACTCATGGCTGTATTAGATCAAAATGTGCTTCTACTAAATACTGAGCAAAGGGTCTGAATACTTAGGACCATGTGATATTTCAGTTTTTTTTTTTTTTTTTTTAGTAAATATGCAAAAATCTCAACAATTCTGTGTTTTTCTGTCAATATGGGGTGCTGTGTGTACATTAACGAGGAAAAAAATGAACTTAAATGATTTTAGCAAATGGCTGCAATATAACAAAGAGTATAAAATTTAAGGGGGTCTGAATATATCCATCCCCACTGTATACACACACACACAGTATCTCACAAAAGTGGGTACACCCCTCACATTTTTGTAAATATTTTATTATATCTTTTCATGTGACAACACTGAAGAAATTACACTTTGCTACAATGTAAAGTAGTGAGTGTACAGCTTGTATAGCAGTGTATATATGCTGTCCCCTCAAAATAAATTAACACACAGCCATTAATAACAAATCCGCTGGCAACAAAAGTGAGTACAGTACATCCCTAAGTGAAAGTGTCCAAATTGGGCCCAAAGTGTCAAAATTTTGTGTGGCCACCATTATTTTCCAGCACTGCCTTAATCCTTTTGGGCATAGAGTTCCCCAGAGCTCCACAGGTTGCCACTGGAGTCCTCCATGACAACATCACAGAGCTGGTGGATGTTACAGACCTTGCGCTCCTCCACCTTCCATTTTGAGGATGCCCCACAGGTGCTCAATAGGGTTTAGGTCTGAAGACATTCTTGGCCAGTCCATCACCTTTACCCTCAGCTTCTTTAGCAAGGCAGTGGTCGTCTTGGAGGTGTGTTTTGGGTCATTGGGTCAAGTAGTGAGTGTACAGCTTGAATAACAGTGTAAATTTGCTGACCCCTCAAAATAACTCAACACACAGCCATTAGTGTCTAAACCGCTGGCAACAAAAGTGAGTACACCCCTAAATGAAAATGTCCAAATTGGGCCCAATTAGCCATTTTCCCTCCCCGGTGTCATGTGACTAGTTAGTGTTACAAGGTCGCAGGTGTGAATGGGGAGCAGGTGTGTTAAGTTTGGTATTATCGCTCTCACTCTCTCATACTGGTCACTGGAAGTTCAACATGGCACCTCATGACGAAGAACTCTCTGAGGATCTGAAAAAAAAGAATTGTTGCTCTACATAAAGATGACGTAGGCTATAAGAAGACTGGCAATACCCTGAAACTGAGCTGTAGGACAGTGGCCAAGAGCATATAGTGGTTTAGCAGGACAGGTTCCACTCAGAACAGGTTCCGTCATGGTCGACTAAAGAGGTTGAGTGTATGTGCTCAGTGTTATATCCAGAGGATGTCTTTGGGAAATAGATGTATGAGTGCTGCCAGCATTGCTGCAGAGGTTGAAGGGGTGGGGGGTCAGTCTGTCAGTGCTCAGACCATACGCAGCACACTGTATCAATTTGTTCTGCATGGCTTTCGTCCCAGAAGGAAGACTCCTCTAAGGATGATGCACAAGAAAGTCAGCAAACAGTTTGTGGAAGACAAGCAGACTAAGGACATGGATTACTGGAACCATATCCTGTGGTCTGATGAGATCAATATAAACGTATTTGGTTCAGATGGTGTCAAGCGTGTGTGGTGGCAACCAGGTGAGAAGTACTAAGACAAGTGTGTCTTGCCTACAGTGAAGCATGGTAGTGGGAGTGTCATGGTCTGGGGCTGTATGAGTGCTGCCGGCACTGGGGAGGTACAGTTCATTGAGGGAACCATGAATGCCAACATGTACTGTGACATTCTGAAGCAGAGAATGATCCCCTTCCTTCGGAGACTGGGCCACAGGGCAGTATTCCAACATGATAATGAATCAAAACACACCTCCAAGACGACCACTGCCTTGCTAAAGAAGCTGAGGGTAAAGGTGATGGACTGGCCAAGCATGTCTCAAAACCTAAACCCTATTGAGCATCTGTGGGGCATTCTCAAAATGGAAGGTGTAGGATCGCAAGGTCTCTAACATCCACCAGCTCTGTGATGTTGTCATGGAGGAGTGGAAGAGGACTCCAGAGGCAACCTGTGGAGCTCTGGTGAACTCTATGCCCAAGAGGATTAAGGCAGTGCTGGAAAATAATGATGGCCACACAAAATTTTGACACTTTGGGCCCAATTTGGACACTTTCCTTAGGGATGTACTCACTTTTGTTGCCAGCGGTTTTGATAATAATGGCTGTGTGTTAAGTTATTTTGAAGGGACAGCAAATATACACTGCTATACAAGCTGTACACTCACTACTTTACATTGTAGCAAAGTGTAATTTCTTCAGTGTTGTCACATGAAAAGATATAATAAAATATTTACAAAAATGTGAGGGGTGTACTCACTTTTTTGAGATATTGTATATCTATAGATATATATATCTATAGGTGTACAGTATATATATTTATATATATATATACACAGTATATAATAGGAAACACTGATACCGGTATCTGTGTCGATACTGGGTATTTTCACTCGTCCTTGTGAAAATGCTCCCGATACCAAAACCATGTCACACCGATGATAGCAAATCACAGCCGCTGGAGGTGCTCACAGGGCTGGGGGGGATGTAGAGGCGGTCTACCCCCAAGCTGACATCACTTCTGCTCATACCCACAGAGGTCCCAGAACTTCTCCTCCAGGCCTGTGAGCACCTCCAGCAGCCATGATTTTCTATCATCAGCAGGACCGGGACACTGTGCAGATTTTGCATTTGACCAGATATGTACTTAAAGTTAGTTAAAACTTTTTAACAAACTGCACACTAGATTGCACTTCCCTTTCTCTACACACCCACAGGAGTGGTGGGAGAAATCCCATGTGTTTCAAACAGGAATCTCACCGCATTCCTGTTCAAATCGCATGCACCCATGTGTTTTGTGTCAATGCAAATTGCACCTCAAAGTATCGGTCCTCGGTATCGGCGAGTACTTGACCGAAAGTATCGATACTTGTACTCGCTAAAAAAAAATGGTATTGCTGCAACCCTAATATTTATTACATCAATACTTGAAATTAACCTAATCAGTAAATCAGTCATTTGCTAATTCTAAAAAAAATATATCTTTTTTCCCAAAAACATAGGATTTTACATCTGAATGTTAACATTTGCTAATTATATCATAACACCTCAAACTGTCTTTTTTCCTTTTTTTCCTTTAGAGGTGGGTTTATCATAATGACATGGTGCTAATGCTATATCCTCTACAAACATATATATACGAAATTGTATAGTATTAAACATTACTCTGTACATAGGACCATATTGCTGCTGCACTGGGGACACATATAGAATTATTGTAGCACAGAGAGCACACTGAAAATAAATTCATACAGGGAAACAAATGAATTTCATTTGCCAGTAATATCAAGTACAGAATATTACATTTGCATTCAAGTGTATAGAAAAAGAAGAACATATAAAAAAACTATTGATCACATGGATAGACCTGAACAAAGCATCATATATTTTGTATTTATTGGCTTTAGCTCATGCAGCTTTTCTCAGGAAGAAAATCCAGGCTTCATGTTATCATACAATATTATATAGTGCACAAAGCTGTATGTGCGCTAAAGAAAAAAAAATACATTTACATGGAGCTGTGCAAGTTTTGCTAGCAAGTCATCTAAGTAAGGCAGGTGTACATGCACTGTGTAAAATGATCGCAGTTGGAAAAGTAACAGATTTTTTTAAGCCTGAACAGGTTATCCATTTATAGGTTAAATGCAATAGTGAATGTAACTAATTCCACTTTATTGATGACCATATGAAGCAATGTTACAAAGAACAAGATCATGACCTGACCAAACATTGTAGCGCAATTGAGCACTATCATAGTCCCTTTTAAAGATGAAATACTTCTTGAAAGGAACGTATGCGCTCCTGCTTCATCATAGCTGCTGGTTCCACCATGCTGGTTTTGGTTGTGGCATTCTCCTTGCCTGTCTGTCCACCTGCAAGACCAGACCTGATTTAAGCCTGTCAAACCTTCAATCTCATATTTGTGATAGAGTGTAATAATGTGTGCACTACCTGATCAAACTCCCTGTCTGTCTGTCTGCCAGTGGTGGCTGGTGCTAAACACCCCCCCAGGTCTGCACTCACCCACCCCCCCATGGTCTACTCGCCACGGCTTCCTCAGCTCCTCCTCCCAGCCAACCCGATCCGCCTCCTGTCCTGATTGGTGGGAATGAGAAGCCAGAAGACAATAGCAATTATTGATTCACTAGGGTCACAAGTGGGTGGGCCCCGAGCCTCAGGCTGTAATCATGTGGCTTGAAAAACAAACTCATAGAAACCTTTGAGCCCGACGCCCCGCATGCATCCCAGCATGAAAACTGGGGGACCGGCTGCTCCTTCTGTCTGCCCTGTTCTTTTAGATTGGATTTCCCTGTGTATCACCTTGAATTGGATAATGACTATTCTCTGAAATCTGCCTGCCTTTTACCTGGACTGTCAGTGAACCACTCTGCCTGTCTGCCAACCGCAAGTACCTGTTTGCTTTGCTCAGTTCACACCTGCCCTGTCATGTGTATAAGCCTGGGGGCAACTGAGTACTGGTAGGCCTGCTTGCCTTATGGGAAAGCTTGACACTTCTAAGACCTACTGATTCAGGATATATTCAGTTGGTCCAGGGTATAATGTGGCACTTGTTGTTTTACAACATATCTTCTGACCATTCCTAGGTCTCTGTAAATTGCACCATCCCAGCTGAGCCTCCCGTAAGTTGGAGTCAGAGACCCCACTTTGCCTTTAATACCTCCCAGTTCTTGCCTGGGCACAGAAATATTTTTGTACATATGCAAAGCATTGGGCAGCCTTAACATGAACCTCAGCTTTGACTTCTGTCTGCTCCATAAGACCATCAGTAGGCTCAGTCTTTCCCCTTTTAAAGGAAACACAGCACAGATTCTGCACCTGCCATACCAACACCATTCCAATCCATCATGGGTGTTCTAGTTGCTAGGCAATATACAGTAGAACTTCACTTGCTTCTACATTTCACCACCATACACAGACCTGGCATCCACACTCGCATAGATAAAGAAAGTCACACTCCTGACAGATACTCCAGATATATATTGTGGTAGTAGAGAACAGAAGGAGAACAACTAGGGATTCTGACTTTAAAGGGAATTTGGACCACATACATTGTATAAAAATATATTTTATTTGTACATAACAGTATAAAAAAAATAGCAAGAGCAAAACACAAAACACAAAAGTTAAAAACATGTTATAATCACATATGTGTAGAATTTAGGCCAGATTTTGTAGAAAATATTGGTAACACCATATCAGATGAGTGAGCCCCTGTGCAATCTTCCACCGTTTATTCAGATGGCATATACATTAGAACTACACCAAGGTATTTATACATGCTTCTTAAAAAACACCAACAGGGGGATATAAGCACTATGGTTGGCAGCCCGACACCAGTTCAAACGTTTTTGACAAAGAGAGGGACATATGTCCCTTCAGACCAAACAAGGCCAATTTATGCTGCAGATAGGTAATGCCAGGAGATGCTGCTCCCTCCCTGTTCTCCTTCTGTTCTCAAATATTACGGATTACGGGAGTGATTTTTTTTTATTTCAATGATTTTTATTGGTATATTAATAAAATAAAATAAATTACATGGAGTATTATAGCTGGATGAGTCTAATACACATTGTATATGTCATATAAAGATCAATAAGGGTTTAAACCATATAGGAGTCACTCTTTGACTTAAACATATGTATATGCACTTTATTTAATGCTAATCAACAGGTAGGTATGGTGACCTCCATACCCAGACACCCTTTAGGATCAGACTGTGTCATAGGGTGGATTCCGCCATACTGAACCTCTACTTTAACATGTAACAACTGTAGAGTAACCATAAACATACAATGGTAACACTTTTGCCTTAAGTATATTCAAGAGTAAATAGTGGAGAACAATCCATTGAGTCAGTTTTGTCCTTTTGGGACGGGTTGTTTATTCGAGTTTTGAATTAGTAGCCAGGGTTTCCATGCAGTATTGAATTTTGTAACTGTATTATTTTTTAGTGTGGAACTAAATTCATAGTCTTTGACTAAAGCTAGTTGTATCTTAACATCAGAGCTGTTTGGGATTGAGGTGTTTTTCCAAGTGAGGTGAGGGCATTGCCAGAGCATATGGATCAGGGAGCCTTTGAAAGAACATCACCTCCAGCATTGATCGTTGTCTATGTTTGCAAATTTATGTAATTGGTCTGGGGTGAGGTACCATCTATGATGGGTTTTTTGAGACACTTCCCAGTAACTGATACAGTTAAAGGCTTTATGGTTATCCTGGATGGTCTTGCGCAATTGGGAGTCGGAAAATGTTGTTTGAAGATCTCGTTCCCACCTTATATGTATGCTAATGATTTAATAAATGTGTCTTTATTATGTAAGAGATTATACGGAGTGGTGATCCCTTTTGTTTTGGAGGATGTAGAGGACCAGAAGGACCATGCTCTGCTCGGTATTGTGATAGTCGGTAAATATTTTTTTTAAGGTAGTAGGCTATTTGTCTATACGCAAATGCCTCTTGTGGAGGGATGAGATGTCTGTGTGATAAAGTTGTAAATGGTAGAATGTGGTTATCCTGGACTAGTGAGCTTAACGTTTGATACTTAATGTGAGACAAGTGAGATAGTGACATTTCAGGGATTATGAATTTAGGAATTTCTATCGGGGTAGGTACAATTTGATTATCTTCCGTTGGTGAAGAGTTTAGGGAGAAGAACCTCCAGGCCGATACAGCTGCTGATATTGTGGGATGATTACATTCCCTCATTTTGTTGGGGGTAGATTGGGCCAATAGTAGAGCACTTAGGTCTCCTTTGTCGATGAATGATTGTTCAATAGAATGCTATGGTTTATTGAAGGTGGGTGTAAACCAGTGTCTGACTTAGTCTAGAATTACTGCCACATAGTAATCTTTAATGTCAGGGAAGCTTGAGCCTCCTGCAGTTTTTTTTTTATGATGGTTGCATATGGGCAACAGTGTTTTCTATCTTGCCACATTGAGCATATAGAACGTTTAAAAGTGATGAAGAAAGATTCCAGGATTTCTATAGGTAGTGCTCTATATAAGAGCTTCGGGAGAGTGATCCTTTTGAAGGCAGCTACCCTGCCGGCCCATGAGAGATATTGTTTGTTTATTAATTTAAGGTCTTTCTGACATGTCTGTAAGAATGCTATGTAGTTGCAGGCATATAATTTTGTTTGTTGAGGGGGATGTTAGGGATATGACCAAATAAGGCATAGAAGTAGTAACCCATTGAAAGGGGACTATGGATTTTAAAAGGGGCTTGGTGGCATTAGAGATTTTAATACTTAGCTTGTTGAATTTAGAGTCATTGACTTTATAGAATGAGCATGAATTGAAAGTATTCAAGATATTCCACACATTCGCCAAGGAAGGAGCCGGGTTTGTTAGGGTTAGAATTATGTTGTCCGCAAATAGTGTCATTTTGTATTCTTGGTCTTTGATTTGTATGCTGGAAATTAAATTTGAGGAATGGATTTTTTGGGCTAATGGTTCCATTAATATTATAAAAATGATTGGGGATAGGGGACACCCTTGTCTTGTGCCATTTGTAATGGCAAATGGGTTGGAGAAAACCCCTTCTGAGAGAACTCGAGCAGTTGGATTGGAGTATAAGGCCAGGATGGCTAATAATATATTACTTTGAAGACCAAATTTTGTGAAGGTCTGTCTCAGGTATCCCCAAGGGATCCTATCAAATGCTTTCTCTGTGTCTAATGTTATAAATAGGCATGGTATGTTTTTATTCCCAACATAATGTAAGAGGTTTGTTATCTTTCGTGTGGCGTTAGGGGCTTGCCTTCCCAGTATAAAGCCAACCTGGCCTGGATGAATGAGGTGGGGCATAATTGGGGCTAGCCTTTGTGCTACAAGTTTTGCATATAATTTAAGGTCGGTATTTAATAAGGAGATTGGGCAGAAATTGGAGGGGGTGACCGGCTCCTTCCCTGGTTTAGGTAGGGTTACAATATTTGCAGATAACATTTTGCTTGGAAAGTAGCCAGATGACACACCAGTGTTGAACAGTCGACATAAATGTGGGGCTAGGGTATTATTCAATATTTTGTAGTATTCAGGTGAAAAGCCATCTGGGCCTTGCCATTGGGGAGATCTGAAATGGCTCGTGATATATCTTTGATTGTATATGGGGCATTCAGACTGGATAAGTGTTCAGTAGATAGCTTGGGGAGGTTTAGGGTGTCTAGGAAATTCACTATATTACCAGTAAGTTAAGTAGTAGATGGATCATCTTTTAAGTTATATAGCGCCTGGTAATAAGCCCTAAAAGCATTCGCTATATCTTTCGGATGGTAAATTTTATCGTTGCTGGTGGGATGAAAGACATAGGGAATTTTTTGTTTGGTTCTTCTTCGTTTGATTTGATTTGCCAGAAGTTTACCAGCTTTGTTACCTGCTGCATAGAAATTAGTGTGTATTTGTAGTAGTAATTTGGCATATTTTGCGTTGAGGTATAAGATCGTTTCTAGCTTGGAATATTTTGAAGCTAGTGGTTGGTGTTGGGTTTTGTTTGTTAGTTGTCTCCTAGAATCATTGAGATGGATGTATGGTCCAACCAGGTTATGTTTTGAATATATGTTGCAATGGTGTCTTGGAGGAGTTGTTTATCTCCTACAAACAGATCTATTCGGAAGTATGTGCAGTGGGGTTTTGAAAAAAAAGTGAAGTCTCTTTCCATTGCATGTTGGCACCTCCAAATGTCAAACAAGTCGTTAGATTGTAGGAATGGGATTAGGGCAGATCGTCTTGGCTTTTTGGGAGATGGGCCTTTGGTGTCAATAGATGTGTATAGTGCAATGTTAAAGTCTCCGCACATGAATGTTCGGTCTTTTTTAAGAGCAGTAGCTTTCTTCCAAACTTTGAGGAGGAAGCCTAACTGACTGGTGTTAGTGGCGTAGTCGTTTACAATGGTGTATGTAGTGTTGTTTAATTCACAGACTAAAATGAGGTATCTTCCTTGGGGGTCAGTATTGATAGATATCAATGAATAGTACTGTGTTTTTGATAGCTATGAGCACTCCTTTTGTTTTGTTTTGTGAGTTGGCGTAGAATATGTTTGGAAAGTCTTTGTGGGTCATGTTTGGGGCTTTACCCTGACAGAAGTGTGTTTCTTGGAGACATAAAATGTCACATTGAAGTTTGCGGGTTTTGGACCATAGAGAGTATCTCTTCCCTGGGTGATTTAACCCTTTTACATTCAGTGATGTTATTTTAATTGGCATATTGGATTACAAGATCTTTAGCACAAGGATATAGAAATAGGTCAACTCTTTCTAATGTAGATATTGTGAGAATGCATGAGTTAATGTGTAGTGTGGAGATGTAGTTACTTGGTGACTTACTCTTTGAAGATGTGAGTTGGTAGTGTCTTGATAGCTGTGGAATGAGACGATTACAATGAAGGATGCCGCTGCTGGTGAAGAGAGCGATAGAAATTTGACTGTAAAAGAAGGATGAGGAAAGCCAATATTTTGGGATTCAGGTAATTTTTAGACTGACACTGTTACTTGAGAAAAGAAAAACAATAAGGACTAAACAATAAACAAAAATTTCTAAAAAGAAAATGCAGAATTTTGCGTGAGCGGTTTGCACCACGCCAAATAGTGGGGTTAATTGGCTGGCAAGCTAGGCTCCAGTGGTTCTTCCAGGGCATGACTGTATGGTGGGTCTTAGTGGGACTTATTAGGTGGTCTTGTCATCAGACTGGGTAAAGTCATCCCAGTCAGTTGTAGTGTGGTTACGTTGGTTGCGATTGTGCTGTTGTTGCTCCAAAGGTTTCACTATGCTCCACTGTCTCAGCAGTGATAGGCCTTCATCCAAGGTATGGATTGAATAGGATATGTTCTCTTTTGTAATGATCAGTTTATTTGGGTGACCCCCATTTGTAATGTATTTGGTGGTTTCTGAGAGGTTTAGTTATTGTGGCCAGGTATTTGCACTGCAGCATAGTATATTTGGATAGGTCCGCATAAAAAGCCAGATTCGTGTATGGCTGGGGATAGCCAGAATTGTTGCGGGTGGCCCACATTAGGTTATCCTTTACATGATAGAAGTGTATTCGAACAATAAGGAGGAGCATATCTTTAAGAGTGGTGTCCATTACAGGTTGGTTCAGAGTGGGATATGCTGCAATGGAGCTGTTTAGAGTCTGGCACATGAGGGGTGGATGCATTGCAAGGCTTACCTCATTGTCTTGCTCTGTGTCCTGGGTCAGTTTCAGTTTGGATTTGGCAGGACTAGCAGAAGGTGTGGAAGCTGCAGAGTTAATGCCAGTTAGATGTGGCTGAGAGTGTTCTCCCCCTGCTGCTGTGGATTGTGTGCGTGGAGAAGGACCACCTTGTGGAGCGGCCGTGTATCTGCCGGAGCCATCTTGGGAATCTCTTCTGTCAGGCAGGTAGAATTTGGTAAGTTTCCTCGGCGCTGAGTGGTCTTTCCTCCTTTTGGACATGGTCCTGGCAGGCTAGGTGTTTAGGTGCTGTTCCGTTCAGTGTCCATGGATGCTTCTGCTCGTTGGTATTGCCCTGTATAGCCGCCTTGCTCTGAAGCTGTATTAGCAAGCAGCCATCTTCGTTGGCTTTCGGCCATGCCCCTGGCAAGGGAGTGATTTTAATACTTACTAATATTGTGGTAGTGGAAAGCATACTGTGCATCCCAGAGGTGGACAAAAAAGAAAGGCTGCTGTTGCAGTTATAATAATGACCTTTTCTGGGTCTGGAATATTTTGGATCGTATAGAATGGTTATATATAGGTATGGGCTGAACACCCCCCATTTCGGTTTGCACCATAACACTGCGAACAGGCAAAAATTTCTAGCGAACATGTGAACCCTATTAAAGTCTGTGGGATAATTTTAAAGGCTTATATGCACGTTATTGCCATAAAAAGTCTATGGGGACCCGAGTACTATCCTAGGGGACATGTATCAATGCAAAAAAAAAGGTTTTAAAACAACCGTTTTTTCAGGAGCAGTGATTTTAATAATGGTTAAAAAGAAACAATAAAAATGAAAGATTCTTTTAATGACATTTCTAAAGGAAAAAATTGAGCCCTGGTTCATTGGTGCGATTTGGCATGCGATTTGACAGGGTTGTCGGAAAGAGGCCAGAGTTGTCGGGAAGAGGCACTTGTCCCCATCAACATGGGACAAGGTGCTTTAGGGGGACCCCAAAGCACCCTCCCCTTGTTGAGGGCAAGCGGCCTCAACCATACCAAGTTATATACTCTGCCCTACACTGTTATATACTCTACACTACACTGTCATACATACTCTACCTTACACTGTTATATACACTAAGCTGACTGACTGCACACTACACTACACCTTGCCTAATCTCCATTCATAAATACTATATACGGTCACTGTGTAAGCAGCCTTATATAGTCTGGGGCGTGATTGGCTAAAGGCACTCATACAGCAGATTGCGCTGTGATTGGCCGAAGCATGCTGGTCAGGTGCATGCTTTGGCCAACCAGCAGCCCTCAATACACTGTGCATTATGGGGTGCTCCACGGCGCTCGAATTTACCGGAAAAACCCCATATGTTCGGTTCTTCTGTGAACAAACACCCGATGTGCGAGCCAAGCTTATGTTTGACTCAAACATTGAGACCATCTCTAGTCAGATATTCCATTCTATATACACTGTTCGATTCATCCAGGCACAAAATCTCATTTACCTGGATAACTTTAATAAACACCAAGGGCCAGGTGATCTTAGGGCAGTGTTGGAGTCAACATTTCTAGGTGCTAGTGGCCTTTAATGTGTCTGTGACTGCTGAGGATGTGAGGCCCTCACTGAGCTGTTTTGAGTCTGTAGGCAGGTAAGGCTGCAGTATATCCCTCAATCTGAAGGTTGCACTGTAATGTTTCTTCAGGCTGGTAGGAGCCAATTGAAGACTAAGGGGTTGATTTACTAAATGCAAATAGACTGTGCATTTGCAAGTAAAGTTGCACTCTGCAAGGGCATTTACTCCAGAGCTCAGTAAATGAGGGAAGCTCTGCTGACTTCCATCATCCAATCACGTGCAAGCAAAAATACTATATATTTTTTTCATTTTCCTTGTTTGTGATTGGGTATTCTTTGCGAACTGAAGCTTCACCTCATTTACAAAGCTCTGGAGCAAAAGCCGTTGCAGACTGCAACTGCACTTGCAAAGTGCACAATCTATGTGCCTTTAGTAAATCACCCCCGTGTATCCTGCTATGGGCTCCAGGCAGCTATCTTGGGAAGGACGCCAATCCTATTGGATACCAAACTCCTGTGAGATTTGGGCAGCTATCTTGACTAAGAATTGCATAAGTGGAATTCTGCATCATTCAGTGTGCCTGCAGAGCGGGAGTAAGATAGGGACAGAGTCCCTGCTGGTTAGGGAGAGAGGAGAGGTAGTTTTAAGGAGCGGTACCTGTCTAGCAGGGAAAGAGTAGGTTTCCCCTTACACAATGTCTCCTCTCTCAGTTTCCTGGAAAAGTCCCCCACTGGCAGCCACATATCTGCAGGGACATTTGGGGGTTGCAATGTGAACGAGTTATAGGCTGCTGCTGGGGAAACGTTCCTCTCGCGTTCTGTTGTATGTGAATGGCTGATAAAGTTGGAACAGTGCTGTCACTGTAATATCACTATTGGAAAGTGCCTTGTGGATAAACAGTGCCATCTTCTGCCTAAAGAAGTATATGTATGACCTGAAACATACATGGTGCCATTGTTGTAAATTGCCTTATCTCTGTGAACAATTGATTTCTAAATTATAGACAATACTTAATTATCCATGTGGGTATATTTAGTTCTCAGTGTACATTGGTTAGACCCCACCTAAAAGTCACTTGCTGGTGACATAGGATTCACCAGCAATGTTTTGAGGATGTGTGAGCTACAAAGGCACAGGAAATTTTGTCAACATTGATGGCAAGATGAATGCGGTATGTTATCAAAAAATACTGGAGGAACATTTGCATTCATCAGCCAGGAAGCTGCGCATGGGATGTACTTGGACATTCTAACATGACAATGATTCAAAAAACAAGGCCAAGTCGACCTGTCATTGGCTACAGCAGAATAAAGTGAAGGTTCTGGAGTGGCCATCTCAGTCTCCTGACCTCAATATCATTGAGCCACTCTGGGGAGATCTCAAATGCGCAGTTCATGCCATATAACCCAAGAATTTACAGGAACTGGAGGCTTTTTGTCAAGAGAAATGGGCAGCTTTACTATCTGAGATGATAATGAGCCTCATCCACAAATACCACAAAAAACTTCAAGCTGTCATTGATGTTAAAGGGGGCAATAAACGGTATTAAGAACTGGGGTATGTAAACTTTTGATTATGGTCATTTGGGTAGTTTCTGCTGTGATTATGACTTAAAAGAGTAAACACAGTTGATTGATAATAAATGGCTTCAGCCAAACACTAACCATGAGTGAAAGAAATGTTTTTGTGTTATCGTTCATATTCTCTGAAAAATGGCCAAGAAATTACAAATTCTGCCAGGGTATGCAAACTTATGAGCACAACTGTATAAAACTTTAGGTACAGACATCACAAAACTCTTCCTGACAATGCCTTCACCTGCTTTTTTCTGCAGAAGAATAGAGGAAACTCCAGAGGAGACTGACAAAGGTGGTTCTTTAACCGCTAGCCGACCAGCCGCTGCAGTTGCACTGCAGCAACATGGCTCGGCTGCACGAATCGCCGTTATGTTACGCTGCTTCCTTTTTTGGCCACTAGGGGCACATGCGCGTGCCCCCTGCTCTCCCATGGAGCTGATGCGAGTGCCCTGCGGGCGCGATCACCGCTGGGCTCCCGCGATCGCTCGGGGCACACCAAGACCCAGGATCTGTGTGTATAAACACACAGTTTCTGGTTCTCTGAGGGGAGAAGAGACAGATCGGCACTCTTTGTTATATTGCAGCCATTTGCTAAAATCATTTAAGTTCATTTTTTTTCCTCATTAATGTACACACAGCACCCCATATTGACAGAAAAACACAGAATTGTTGACATTTTTGCAGATTTATTAAAAAAGAAAAACTGAAATATCACATGGTCCTAAATATTCAGACCCTTTGCTGTGACACTCATATATTTAACTCTGGTGCTGTCCGTTTCTTCTGATCATCCTTGAGATGGTTTTACACCTTCATTTGAGTCCAGCTGTGTTTGCTTATACTGATTGGACTTGATTAGGAAAGCCACACACCTGTCTATATAAGACCTTACAGCTCACAGTGCATGTCAGAGCAAATGAGAATCATGAGGTCAAAGGAACTGCCTGAAGAGTTCAGACAGAATTGCGGCAAGGCACAGATCTGGCCAAGGTTACAAAAAAATTTCTGCTGCACTTAAGGTTCCTAAGAGCACCGTGGCCTCCACAATCCTTAAATGGAAGATGTTTGGGACGACCATAACCCTTCCTAGAGCTGGCCGTCCAGCCAAGCTGAGTTATCGGGGGAGAAGAGCCCTGGTGAGAGAGGTAAAGAAGAACCCAAAGATCACTGTGGCTGAGCTCCAGAGATGCAGCCAGGAGATGGGAGAAAGTTGTAGAAAGTCAACCATCACTGCAGCCCTCCACCAGTCGGGGCTTTATGGCAGAGTGGCCCGACGAAAGCCTCTCTTCAGTGTAAGACACATGAAAGCCCACATGGAGTTTGCTAAAAAACACCTGAAGGACTCCAAGATGGTGAGAAATAAGATTCTTTGGTCTGATGAGACCAAGATAGAACTTTTTGGCCTTAATTCTAAGCGGTATGTGTGGAGAAAACCAGGCACTGCTCATCACCTGTCCAATACAGTCCCAACAGTGAAGCATGGTGGTGGCAGCATCATGCTGTGGGGGTGTTTTTCAGCTGCAGGGACAGGACGACTGGTTGCAATCGAGGGAAAGATGAATGCGGCCAAGTACAGGGATATCCTGGACGAAAACCTTCTCCAGAGTGCTCAGGACCTCAGACTGGGCCGAAGGTTTACCCTCCAACAAGACAATGACCCTAAGCACACAGCTAAAATAACGAAGGAGTGGCTTCACAACAACTCCGTGACTGTTCTTGAATGGCCCAGCCAGAGCCCTGACTTAAACCCAATTGAACATCTCTAGAGAGACCTAAAAATGGCTGCCCACCAATGTTTACCATCCAACCTGACAGAACTGGAGAGGATCTGCAAGGAGGAATGGCAGAGAATCCCTAAATCCAGGTGTGAAAAAACTTGTTGTATCTTTCCCAAAAAGACTCAAAAGATCAAAAGGGTGCTTCTACTAAATACTGAGCAAATGGTCTGAATACTTAGGACCATGTGATCTTTCAGTTTTTCTGTTTTAATAAATCTGCAAAAATGCCACAATTCTGTGTTTTTCTGTCAATATTAGGGCTGCGCATCTTCACTGGTCTCACGATTCGATTCGATTACGATTATCTGGTCAACGATTCGATTCGATTCGATTCCGCGATGCATCACGATGCATCACGATTACCGACGAGCTCCCACTTCCGCTTGGGCTGCCTAGGCGGCCCTTCTTCCCTGCAATCTTCTGGGACACATCACAGTTCCCAGAAGATTGCCCGGCTGTGCAGGACAGTGCAGTGCGACATGCGCACCCGGCTGTGAAGCTGCAAGCTGTCACAGCCGGATGCCCACAGTAGTATTGCCAGCGCCGTGGACAGGCAGGGGAGAGAATGGAGGGTTTGGGTGGCCACGTCGCTGGATTGTGGGACAGGTGAGTGTCTTTTTATTAAAAGTCAGAAGATACACTTTTTTTGTAGCTGCTGACTTTTAATAAACAATAAATTTACTAGGCGGCCCCTCCCTGCCAGCGATCTTCTGGGTCCCAGAAGATGGGCTGGCCAATGGCAGAGCGCAGTGCGGCTTGTGCAGTCTGCGCCCGGCTGTGAAGCCATAAGCTGTCACAGGCGGGTGTCACTGCCCACAGTAGATATGACGGCGCCGAGGAGAGGGAGAGGAGCGAGGCTCCGTGCGGCCGCATCGATGGACCGTGGGACAGGTGAATGTCTGATTATTAAAAGTCAGCAGCTACACTTTTTGTAGCTGCTGACTTTTAATAAACTAAAAAAACGGGTGGAACTCCACTTTACGTAGTGCACTAATCTGGTGCACAACAAGGTACAGGAATTCACACACGGCTGCTGGAAGGTCAGGAGGGATTACAATCCACAACTGACAAACAGCCCCGTGAAGTTCCTCTACTGTCTCTGTGACATTTCTCTGGGCTCCCCTGTTTGCACCTTCCAGCACACTAGGAGTTAACACAGTGGAATGTGCAAACTGGGAGGGGGGCAGAGAAATAATGTCACACAGCACATGTAGGAGACAGTGTAAGTAGAATACAAACACACTTGTACTCTACATACAGCTGATAAAATACCTGTGTGGTAAAAAAAATGCAGTTAAAATCCATGCTGTATCTGCATTTTAAAATTTATGCAGCTGCATATCTTATTTTTGTCTGTGTAAGTATAAATAACTGTGTCTTTGTCAAAATGGCTTTTGTTAATAAATACAATTGTAATCCATTAAGTGGTGATCGCTGTGTGTGTTTTTTTTTTTTTAAATATATGCATCATACCTCGTTTTTTTAGTCTGTGTGTAAAACTGTATAAGCCGGTCATGTGACTGCTCAGTCCGGTCCGCATCTCTCTCCTCTGTCTCATGTCTCTGTGATTCTCCTGATGTCAGTGGGAGTTCTCAGCCCCGCCCACCAACTGTAGCTATCAGATCAGAAGAGAGGCGGGCGGGGCTGCGGTCAGGAGGGACAGAGAGGAGAGGGGCGGGCCGGACCGAGCAGTCACATGTACGCCGGATATACAGTTATATACAGAACTAAAAACGAGGTATGAAGCTACATATATTTAAAAAAAAAACACATACAGCGATCACCACTGAATGGATTACTATTGAATTTAATAGCAAAAGCCATTTTGACAAAAAACGCTTGGGGTACACTTCCGGGAGGGGCGGGGCAAGTCGGGATGACGTCACACCCGACATCGATGTTTAGGGGTGCTTGCATCGATGCCGCATCGGGGACCCCCGAATCGCGATGCATCGATGCAGCGATTAAATTCCACACCCCTAGTCAATATGGGGTGCTGTGTGTACATTAATAAGGAAAAAAAATGAACTTAAATGATTTTAGCAAATGGCTGCAATATAACAAAGGGTGACAAATTTAAGAGGGTCTGAATACTTTCCGTCCCCATTGTACACTAGGGAACACAATTAACCCCTTGATTGCCCCCTAGTGTTAATCCCTTCCCTGCCAGTGACATTTTTGCAGTAATCAATGCATTTTTATAGCACTGATCACTGTATAAATGTCAATGGTCCCAAAAATGTGTCAAAATTGTCCGACATAATGTCGCAATCCCAATAAAAATCGCAGATCGCCGGCATTACTAGTAGAAAAAAAATAATAATAAAAATGCCATAAAACTATCCCCTATTTTGTAGACGCTATAACTTTTGCGCAAACCAATCAATATACTTATTGGGATATTTATTATAGCAAAAAGTAAAAAATATTGCGTTTTTTTTCAAAATTGTTGCTCTTTTTTTGTTTATAGCACAAAAAATAAAAACCGCAGAGGTGATCAAATACCACCAAAAGAAAGCTCTATTTGTGGGAAAAAAATGACGCACATTTTGTTTGGGTACAGCATTACATGACCATGCAATTACCAGTTAAACAGTGCAGTGCCAAATTGTAAAAAGTGCTTTGGTCATTGAGCAGCCAAATCTTCCAAGGCTGAAGTGGTTACACTACCAGGGATTATTACTATGGGAAGAGGGGGGCACCCACTGGATCACTAAGAATTATTCATGGAAATTAGTTATATTGTGTTGTGGTATATTGGTTCACTATATTATATTTAGACATGACCATGCTCTCTGGGAGCTCTGGAGTACCTTCAAAGTGGTTATTCTGTGTGTTGTATTGTATAATCATCACATACATTGGAGCTTAAGAAGTGATTTTAATTATTGAAGACGAAGCTTTTTGAATAATTATACATTTGCTGTATATTGTGGCATATCAGGATTAAGTTACAGAAAGGTCCTCTTTAGGCACAAAACAATATTTAGATTGAGATGCATGGGAGCCAAAGGGATAGACAAAGGGATACCTGTAAAGAATGTTTTATTCACAGAAAGGGTTACAGACTTCTTAAAATTTCAATGACGTTCTACTAGGTGGCATTTACGATATTACAGTGCTTCAAGTTCTTCTTTAAGCCAAATGTGTTGCAATGGCCATTGTCAGATGAACTAGAAATTGCTAAGTAATGGTATAAAATTGTACCAAATTCAGTGCATTACAGTACATTACACTGAATCCATCTTGAGCACATAATGCTTATACAATAATTATTACCCTTGAGAAAGATTGAATTGTTCTTGACAACTGGGCCGCCTTTGATATTTTATCCAGATTTTCCAACCAATTCACAAAGCAGCAGGGATCCAGAGATTTTCGAAGCCTAGGACTAGATTATGTCAAAAATGTCAAAGTTCACAACAGAACTTATTTTTAATAACTGCAGCAAATGGAAACTATAAAAACCAGTTAGTGGTTGGCTTTTTTTCCCCGGCAGGTTGCCACAGCCACTAACAATAGCTCGCAGGTTAGGCAGCTCCCCTCTATGGAGTACGTTCGATAGAAGATCACCTGCACAATACTCTGGCAAGTCTCAAAAGATTTGTTTAGGATTTTTTTCCAGCAGTAATGGAGGAGGGACGACTATTTATGTTTCTGTAGAAATTACTGCACTGTACCCCAGGACATCGCTTCTTCTTCACAATAAGAAACAAAGACATATCAGTTTCTCTTCACAGGCCTCCTTGGAGACAGAGGGCTGCAGGGCAATAAGGCCTGAGTTTGCTTTTGCGAGGTGTGGAGAAGAACATGACAAGGAAATGAAGTGTGTTTTTACAGAATTTTGCCCATTTCTGTCCTTAACAATAATTTAAAAAAAAGATGTTGTGTGTTTCAGCTCAGGGGAAAAAAATTCAACACCAACGGAAGGGTGTTTACCTTGCAAAATTAACGTAAAATTACCTGTATGGTGTTAACTTAATAAAGGACAATAGACGGGTTGCTTTGCAAGGGAAGATGTACTTTGCAAGGAAAATTTCCACAAAACTTGGTGAATGAGGTGAAGCTCTATTGACTTCCATCATCCAATCATGTGCAAGCATTAATTCCTTTTTAAAAATGTTCTTTGCACATGATTGGGTATCCGTTGCAAAGTGAAATGTCACAACATTCACTAAGCTCTGGGGGAAAATCCCTTGCAAAGTAAACAGAATATTGCACAGTGTTCCCCCAGAGCAGTAAAGACCAGAATTCACCCTCTCAGGGAAGTAAACAACAGATTCCACAGCATTCTCATAGGAGTAAATAGATTATTCCACAGCATCTTCTCAGAGGAGTAAAGCAGGCCATATAGTAACCAATTGTCTTTCCTTCAACCCATGCCGGCAGTGACCGGTAAAAAAAACAACAGGCTGGTTGTACTGAAGTTGATCGATGGATCGACTGCAGTACGTTCAGCTTCTCTATAAACTAATAAAAATTCTATTTTGATCCAGCTTAAAATGGAGATTCCACAACATCCTCACATCTGGGTTAGGTAGCAGATTCCAAAGCAGTCAAAAAAGCCTTATGAATGACAACATATTTATTTGATTTATGCTATTCAGCTAAAGTATGTCTCAGAGGAGTAAATAGCAGATTACACAATCTGAGGTTCAGACACCACAGTTGGTCTAGAGGTAATGTCACCTCATGCAACTTTTCTCTCAGAGATAGAACACTTTACAATTCCCATCAGCAAGAGATGTTATTTATATAGCTTTTTTAAGCTTTAGCACAAATAAGATATAATGCAGCAACTGTTTTGCTGTCCCCAAGCATGGTTATCTTCTGACATAGATCCTTAAGGTGGGAGTAAAGTCACAATTCTAACAATCTTCCTGTCAGCCATTTTTTCTAACAGAAGAGATCCTAGAGGTCTCTCCTGTCAGTGGGTAATGTGATCTGAGCCCCACATGCAAAGCTCAGGCCGCACTTTGTGTGCCATGGCAGTGTGACTCCCGTGCACATGCTCAGTAGTGATGTCACCTTGGTCCGGCCATTTAAGCGGCCAAAGATATGAAATCCAGAAGGAAGACTGAGCAAACATGGAAGCACCAGGGACCAGGGAAAGCCATGACAGCGCAGCACTGGAGGGCTTTGTTTTGCAGGTAAGTCCGTCATACCATGCTAGTGTGAAATGGACACTAGTACTGTGCATAATGGTCCCTTTCACACATGCCCTCAGTTCGTTTTATCAGTTCAGTCACATTTTTTCAAAGAAAAAACAGATCAGTTAACATCAGTTTTTACATCAGTTTTTCATCTGTTTTTATATCAGTTCTTTACAGCCATTTAACCACTTGAGTCAAATTTTTGGTTTACATTAGAGCTGCACAATTCTGGATAAAATGCAAATCACAATTTTTTTGCTTAGAATAAAGATCATGATTCTCTCAGCGTAACATCATCTTTCAAAATAAAAACATTGGGCTAACTTTACTGCTTAGTTTTTTTAATTTATGGAAGTGTATTTTTTCCCAAAAAATTGTTTGAAAGACTGCTGCGCAAATACAGTGTGACATAAAATATTTTAACGACCGCCATTTTATTCTCTAGGGCCTACTGATTTTACCTTGTAACCAAAAAGTGTCGGAAAAAAGTTTAGCCTTTAAGTGGTTAAACTGCCCTCATCTACATACCCAAGTTCATCCCTTTGATCTAAGAACCGAGACATACATTGTATCTCTCTCTGCACTGAGGAATGTCTTTTTTTTTTATAGCTCTGGCTCTGCACTGTTTATAGACAAAAAAAAATGCCGACAATTACATTTAAAAGCTGACAATGACAGTCAGTGTCGGCAAGTGAGGGAGCTTGTCTGTACAGACTGCCCCCCACTATATGTACATCTCTTCTTCCCCTCTCCTTGCACACACTGCCCCCCCCATGACAGCCCCAAAACCTAAGGAAAAAAAAGCCTGCACTTACATTTAAAAGCTGAAAATGACAGTTAGCGCCAGCAAGTGAGGGAGCCTGTCTGTACAGACTGCCCCCTCTCTGTATATACTACTCTCCTGACTTTCTCTGCCACAACCCCCCCCCCCCCATTCCCCACAGTGACAGTTTGGCCCTAACAACCAATGCAAAAACAGATGAAAAACTGACCATTTGTCAGTTTACATCCGTTTTCCGTCCGATCCGTTTTTTTGACGGATGAAGAATAGGGCTTTCATCCGTTCAAAAAAACGGATGTTGACAGAAGTGGATGAAAATAGATGATCGTCCTTTGTCTTACATTTTTCCATTGGAATGCAATGATGTCCATTTTCCATCCGTCAATGGATGGATGAAAAACAAACAGTCCGTATGTGTGAAAGGGGCCTTAAACCTACAGGGCGGCCCATATCTTTGCTTTTCTTTCATGACATTACTACCACTTTAATTGCTGTCAATCACTCTCACATCTATTTTGCCTAATATTGTTTGCCAGGCAGTGCAGGTCCACTCACTACAGGCTGATAACTGCACACATGTTGTTGTCTGTAAAATTTGCACTGTTAAGATAGTTTAGGAAACTGCTAAAGGATGGTTAAAGGCATTCAATGAAAATTATTAAGCTAGGAGATTTACAATTGTCTTTCAGCAGATTGTAGAAATTGAACATTTCTGTGGCATGCTGATTGGCTGTATTTAAATGAGTTTCTAATCAACCTACAACTCTTGAAGTATGGCTGCTGGAACTAGACAAAATGATTGCTTTTGGATAGATTACATATCAATCTTGGGGTTCTATCTGTAAATACACACTGTTATAGCCTCAATGACTCACCTTTCGGTCATCCCCATCAGTCATTCTTACAACCTGAGCCCAGTAGCCCCTCATTTTTCATTGGCAAAGAGTCCTGGCATAGACAGAGTGTAAAACTCCTGCAACTGGTTAATTGTCTTGTTTAGGTATCCTACTTTTTTTTTTTTTTTTGCTGTCCTTCTTATATAGATGTATACTCAAATGCAATCTGCTAAATCCTCCAATCTCCTATTCCTGGTATTGGTATTTTTAATATAACATTTTTGCCTGTAAAATGATGGATTTTTCTCCACCAAATGTAAAGATTTCTTTTTTGCAACATGTGCACATTTTTTGTCTTTATTTGTAATTCTTTGTTTTTGCTTAAAAATTGTTATAAAAACTATCCGATAAAAAAAAAAAAAAAAACATGCAGAAGACCTTAAGATACAACACCTATCCATTTTGCGTGTATAGGCTTTGATATGCCAGAGAAAGTGTCACATGAAAACAGAATTGCTTTTCCAGTAGTACAATTATGGTCTTTTTTCATTGCTTCCGATCCTGTCGAGAATTAGTTACATTTTGGTCAAACCCTATTTTTTTGTAAGACCTAAGTCTGCAGTGGACTTCATCTGTATTTCTGAAGTCACCACTAAGCACTTTATTGGGGATTATGTAATTCTAGGTCCGGAAACCAGGTAAATGTTCAGCAGCCTGTTGTGAGGGACTTTTAGCTTCTTATATTTTTTAAAATATTTCTTTACATAGTTTATTAATTGCATGCTATCTACAGAGCACAGTTTGTTTATGAGGACTTTACATTTCTTACAAAGGAATTTCTAAAGTAATTCTCTTATATACCACTGCCAGAAAGTTTGTTCACAAAGCACACATGGGGTGGTGTCAAGTGGCAAAGAATAAAATCATGATTAATAATTAAATAGCTTGTAGGATTTTTTTTTCTTTGACATGTACAGTATCTTACAAAAGTGAGTACACCCTCACATGTTTGTAAATATTTTATTATATCTTTTCACGTGACACCACTGAAGAAATTACACTTTGCTACAATGTAAAGTAGTGAGTGTACAGCTTGTATAACAGTGTAAATTTGCTGTTCCCTCAAAATAACTCAACACACAGCCATTAATGTCTAAACCACTGGCAACAAAAGTGAGTACACCCCTAAGTGAAAATGTCCAAATTGGGCCCAATTAGCCATTTTCCCTCCCCAGTGTGATGTGACTCGTTAGTGTTACAAGGTCTCAGGTGTGAATGGGGAGCAGGTGTGTTAAATTTGGTGTTATCGCTCTCACTCTCTCATACTGGTCACTGGAAGTACAACGTGGCACCTCATGGCACAGAACTCTCTGAGGAGCTGAACAAAAGAATTGTTGTTCTACATAAAGATGGCCTAGACTATAAGAAGATTGCCAAGACCATGAAACTGAGCTGCAGCATGGTGGCCAAGACCATACAGCAGTTTAACAGGACAGGTTCCACTCAGAACAAGTCTCGCCTTGGTCGACCAAAGAAGTTGAGTGCACATGCTCAGCGTCATATCCAGAGGTTATCTTTGTGAAATAGACGTATGAGTGCTGCCAGAATTGCTGCAGAGGTTGAAGGGGTCAGCCTGTCAGTGCTCAGCCCATATGCCGCACACTGCATCAAATTGGTCTGCATGACTGTCATCCCAGAAGGAAGCATCTTCTAAAGATGATGCACAAGAAAGCCTGCAAACAGTTTGCTGAAGACAAGCAGACTAAGGACATGGATTACTGGAACCATGTCCTGTGGTCTGATGAGACCAAGATAAACGTATTTGGTTCAGATGGTGTCAAGTGTGTGTGGTGGCAACCTGGTGAGGAGTACAAAGACAAGTGTGTCTTGCCTACAGTCAAGCATGGTGGTGGGAGTGTCATGGTCTGGGGCTGCATGAGTGCTGCTAACACTGGGGAGCTATTGTTCATTGAGGGAACCATGAATGCCAGTATGTACTGTGAAATACTGAAGCAGAGCATGATCCCCCTCCCTTTGGAGACTGGGCCTCAGGGCAGTATTCCAACATGATAACAACCCCAACCACACCTCCAAGACGACCACTGCCTTGCCAAAGAAGCTGAGGGGAAAAGGTGATGGACTGGCCAAGCATGTCTCCAGACCTAAACTCTATTGAGCATCTGTGGTGCATCCTCAAACAGAAGGTGGAGGAGTGCAAGGTCTCTAACATCCACCAGCTCTGTGATGTAGTCATGAAGTAGTGGAAGAGTACTCCAGTAGCAACCTGTGAAGCTCTGGTGAACTCTAGAGGGTTAAGGCAGTGCTGCAAAATAATGGTGGCCACACAAAATATTGACACTTTGGGCCCAATTTGGACATTTTCACTTAGGGGTGTACTCACTTTTGTTGCCAGCGGTTTAGACATTATTGGCTGTGTGTTGAGTTATTTTGAGGGGACAGCAAATTTACACTGTTATACAAGCTGTACACTCACTACTTTACATTGTAGCAAAGTGTAATTTCTTCAGTCTTGTCACATGAAAAGATATATTAAAATATTTACAAAAATGTGAGGGGTGTACTCACTTTTGTGAGATGCTGTAAAAAAAAAGATTTTTTCATCCAGCCAAAAATGTTTGGGGTTTGTCTATAAACATTCGTTTGATTGATTTTTCTGTAATGTTTCTTTCCTCCAATGTCTCAAGAATGCTCCCATATTCCCAAGAGCTGTAAACTTACAGTAGGCGTCCTTCACACCAGCCAGCACATGTTATGCTCTGTATATCCGGTGTACTCTGGTGTGCATGTTAGTCCTCATGCACACAGAACATTTTGCAAACTCTCCTAGAAGCCTTTACTCCTGGCAGCAGTGTTTTGGCAGAATAAAAGCCTAAAACTTGTAAATGTGTCTAAAGCTTTTACAAGCTTTTAGGCACATTTACAGATGTCAAGAGCTTGGACCTTAACAGGTTTCGGACCGCCTTCCGCACATTTACAGTGGCAAGGTGGCCGGGCTGCGTGAAACAACGTACCTGTACGTGCAGTAATTGTGGAGGGCGGGCGTTGCGATCACACACTGATTGGCCAGAGGGGGAGCCAATCAGCGGGTCTGGCAGACCGATCATTCCCAAAAGAGGCAGAATGGCGATCTGCCTATGTAAACAAGTTCTGTCGTTGGGAAAGAAAGATATCTTGTGTTTCTGCTAAGCAGGAACAATGATCTCTTTCTTTGCCCAGTGAAACCATCCCCCAAGCACTTAGAAAGCACCCCCGAGGGACACATTTAACCCTTTGATTGCCACTGATGTTAACCCCTTCCCTGTCAATGTCATTAGTACAGTAACAGTGCATATTTTTAGCACTGATCACTGTATTAGTGTCACTGGTCCCCAAAAAAATGTCAAAACTGTCAGTTAGGTGTCCGATTTGTCCTTCGCAATGTTGCAGTCCCGCTAAAAATCACTGATCGCTGCCATTACTAGTAAAAAATTAAATAAATAAAAATTATATAAATATATCCCATCTTTGTAGATGCTATTACTTTTGCGCAAACAAATCAATATACACTTACTGGGATTTTTTTACCAAATATGTAGCCGAGTACAAATTGGCCTAAATTGATGAAGAAATTAGATTTTTTACAATTTTTTGGATATGTTTTATAGCAGAAAATAAAAAATATTGTTTTTCTTTTTGTTTTGTTTTTCAAAATTGTTGCTCTTTTTTTATTTATAGAGCAAAAAATATAAAAACGGCAGAGGTGATCAAATACCACCAAAAGAAAACTCTATTTGTGGGAAAAAAAAGACATCAATTTTATTTGGGTACAGCCGTCGCACGACCATGCAATTTGTCAGTTAAAGTAATGCAGTGCCGTATCGCAAAAAAGGCCTGGTCATAAATGGGGTAAAACCTTCCAGGGCTGAAGTGGTTAATTAATTTAATTAGCCAGAATAATAATTTATTCTGGCTATTGAAATTAACGAATGCTGAAGTGCTAAAAGTGCCTAGCGTTTAAGCGCGTTTAGCAGCGTCAAGCGCTTTTTCTGCCAAAACTCTGCTGCTCCTGGACACACTGGCAGTGGGGGTTTATTTTCCTGCCTCTAAAAGCTCCTGTCACTAAACACTGCTAAAAGCCTATGGGGTTGATTTACTAAAGCTGAAGAGTGCAAAATCTGGTGCAGCTCTGCATAGAAACCAATCAGCTTCCAGGTTTTTTTGGCAAAGCTTAATTGAACAAGCTGAAGTGAGAAGCTAATTGGCTACCATGCACAGCTGCACCAGATTTTGCACTCTCCAGTTTTAGTAAATCAACCCCTATGTGTGTATGGACACATAGGCTAACATGGAGGGGAGTTTAAAGACAGGGAAAAAAAACACCTGATGCCCCTGAAGCAGCTGCAAAAATGGGCGGTGTGCATGAGGCCTTACAATATATTGCACCATTTACTTTTTCTTTTTTTCAAACTGCATTTAACAACTTGCTGCCCGCCATATAGCAAAATGACAGTGGCAAAGTGGTTTCAATATCCTGACTGAACGTCATATGACGTCCAGCAGGATAACAGTCGCCGTGCGCCCGTGGGGGCGCGCATCTTGGTGATCGGTTGTGCGGTGTGTCAGCCTGACACACCGCTACACCAATCTCGGTAAAGAGTCTCTGATGGAGACTCTTTACCACGTGATCAGCTGTGTCCAATCATGGCTGATCACAGTGTAAACAGGAAGAGCCCTTGATCGGCTTTTCCTCATTCGCGTCTGTTAGACGCAAGTAGAGGAGAGACGATAGGCTGCTCCTCTCCAAGGGCGGGTCTGTGCTGATTTATTATCAGCGCTGCCCCCCCCCCCCGAGGATGCCCACACTGGACCACCAGGGACACCACTAGGACCACCAGGGATGCCACTAGGACCACCAGGGATGTCACCACCAGGTATGCCACTCTAGACCACCAGGGATGCAATCAGTGCCCACAATGGATGCCAATCAGTGCCCACAATGGGCATCACTGATTGGCAAGCATTATTGTTTTGCACTGATTGGCATCCATCCGTACCATCAATTACTGTACAACAGTGCCACCTATCAGTGCCCATCCATGCCCATCCGTGCCACCTATCAGTGCCCATCCATGCCGCCTATCAGTGCCCATCCGTGCTGCCTGTCAGTGCCCACCCATGCTGCCTTTCAGTGCCCATCCGTGCCACCTATGTGTACCCATCAATCAGTGCCACCTATCAGTGCCCATCAGTGCCACCTATTAGTGCCCCATCAGTACTGCATATTAGTGCCCATCATCAGTGCCCTTCAGTGCCACTTCATCAGTGCCACCTCATTGGTGCCACCTCATCAGTGCCCATCAGTGCTGCCTTATTGTTGCCGTCATTGCAGCCCCATCAGTGCCCATCGGTGAAGGAAAAAACTTACTTATGTACAAAGTTTTGTAACAGAAACTAAAAAAAAAAACATTTTTTTTCAAAATTTTCGGTCTTTTTTCATTTGTTTAGCAGAAAATAAAAATCCCAGAGGTGATCAAATACCACCAAAAGAAAGCTCTATTTGTGGGAACAAAATCATAAAAATTTAGTTTGGGTACAGTGTAGCATGACCGCGCAATTGTCATTCAAAGTGCGACAGCGCTGAAAGCTGAAAATTGGTCTGGGCAGTAAGGTGTATAGGTGGCCTGTATTGAAGTGGTTAAATATCCCAAAAATTACATTTCATTCAACTCAATTCACCACAGCGCTTTACAAAGTACTGCAGTGTTGTGACATGCATTCCACGACATGTTGTGTAGTGCATTCCACTGCATAAAATGCAGACATGATCCATTTTTATGCAATGCACAACAACACACCTCCTTGCAGAATTATGGTGTGCATAGGGCACCTCAGTTCGGATCAACAGAGTTCAAAGCACCTGGTGTGAATGAGCCCTAAGAGAGCAGGACAAATAGAGGGGGGGCTTAACGTTTACAACAGGCTCCTTCAGATGTGTAAGAATTTATTATATTCAATTTTCTATATAACAGGTCTTGCAGCTTTCACATTAAAACATTGTGGTGCTGGGTCTTATTAAAAACAACTTTTAGTTGTAACTTTTTTAAAGAGTGTTTTTTTGGGCAAATTTGACTAACATACACATCCTCTTGGGATATTGATTCTCTTCTATTAACGTTAAGTTCTTGCATCCTTATTTTTTCAGATCTCAAGAATCTGAAAAGTTAGCAGGCTGTTTGACCCAACAGTTTAAGACTTGTACAATTTTGAACACCATGAGGCATCTACTTCATTTAGAAAAATTGTAACAAAACTTCACCTCTTGGATTGCGGGCACACATACTCAAAGATTTCGGACATCCACCTCTTATTACCTCCCCAACAGACTGAGGATACCCCAGCATCCCTTACATGGTAATTCATGAGACCACCCAAGCATATTTTAATAACATCAGAATGCACTGAAGGAGATATCCAGACATGGTACATGACTCAACCTTGTATGTTCCACCATAGAGTCAGGTGTCCAGTTATGAGAAGTTGCTCAGTGCTCATATTATGTGTGCAGGTTTCCAAATTTTTATCCCTTTGAATATTTCTACTGCTGAATGAACAGCCATGATTTTGCTAGTGAATACTAAATATATAGTTGTATTTTGCTGTGTTACTTTATCAGGGAAAAATACTTTGCAAAATTGACAAGAAATGTTCTCTAGTTAACTTTCTCAATAGGGCCATCACATTCTGAGATATTAGGTAGTAGGTAATATCTTAATATGCTAATGCTTTAGCAGCGTTGCATGTCCTAGGACTGCTAATTCTAATCATGCATAACCTAATTTAGAAAGATGATGGACCCCTCCATATTGAAGTCTATAATAAAGCAGTGCATCAAGTCATTCGTAGTTCTTACAGATGACTGAATGCTTGAATCTGCCCAGAAGTCATTTTGGGACATTACTGAATTAGTTTTTTTTTTGGTCATAAAAGCTATATATACACTTACATTTTTATTATGCCATAAAAAAGGAAATACAGGTAGAAAGAAAACATACGTTATTTCATTGCAATTTTAATTCTTCCTTTCCTCCATCCATTCTTTTAAACAATGCCTGCAGTTCCATTCAACCTTCACCCTGTTCTCAAAACTTTGTCTAGTTTCTTTTTTTCATCACGCAGACAGGTAAAGAAAATCATAAGAAAAACTTTTGGGTGTCCACTGCTGACCTCTTCTGCGAAAAATGCCAATTGCCTGGTTGTCATGCTCATCTTCTTGTTCCGCTACTTTGGGTCACTGACCCATAACAAGTGTGCAGACACGGATGATGATTAAAGCAGATCTTAAAGTGTTACTAAACCCAGGACCCTGCATTCACTATATCTGGTCTCCCACGGTACACAGAACATGGAAGCGAAATGCGTTTAGTAAATATAAACTGCTAAATACCTTTTCTCATCAGAAGTATATAGCAGTCTTGTGACTTCTATCAGTGTCCAGCCGAGCACTGGTTAAAGCTTGTAGGAGGAGTTTTCATCCTGACTGACTGATTTTACTGTTGTGGGTTTAGTAATACTTTGTTTGTGTTATTTTTTTTTCCGCTCAACCAGCGGGTTAAACAAAAAAAAATTACTTCATCCCCCCCATCCACACACTCAATGTGGATGGTGGAATCCTCCCACTGAGCTATTGTATTCAGACAGTGGGGATAATTCCTCGCTGTCAGAATATACTGATCAGTATTACAGCTATAGACGTCGGCGTAGATCGAGTGGTGACAATCAGACAGGCTGGTTGTACAGAAGTCAACCGTTAGTTCAAATTTCTGTACAACCAACCTGCCCATACATGGATCGAAATTTGGCCTGTCTCTGCTGAACTTGCAGAATTTTGATCCATGTATGGCCAGGCTTTAGAATCTTTACTTAAAAATGTGTGTGAATATTCACTGCAGTTTTTCAGCCATATAAAAAGCATATTCTTGTCCACTTTGAATGCCCAGAAATGTACAGATGCTTTTTACATGTTCATGTTTTTCCGTTGCAGTTGCTTTTCACATCATTTAGGGCCCTTTGACATGGGTGGACTGATGGGGTCCACCTGTCAGTTTTTTAGGCGGACCCGAATGGACCATGTGTTGTCCTCTATGGAACGGCATATATCAACGAACATGTGTCCACTGACACCTGCTGACATCCACTACTATCACCCAAAAACAGATGGATGGGGGGTCTGTTCCCCATCTGTCTGGTGGATATGATCAGATGGCAATCGGATGTAAATGGACAGGTGATCCATTTATATCCAACCGCCCATAGAGGACAGCAGGCTGTGGCTGTGTCTGTGTCTGCATCAGCGACCACAGACCTGTCATCTGCCTGCTCAATGGGGAGCAATGGACAGATTCCCTACTGAGCAGGCGGATCCACTGGCGAAGTCCACCCAGTGTGAAACAGCCCTTATGTAAATAGTCACACATTTTTTAAATGAAGATTAGCAAATAAATCAGCCCAAAAGCTTGACTGACTTCTCAGGTTTGCACACTCCTTTCTGGTATGTGACTGAGAAAGTATTGGAAGCAGGTATATACAGCATGTTAACCATGGCCGCCCCTATCATTTTCCCATGACAGGTTTATGTTAATGTAAAGAAGACTGAATAAAAACAGATTGCATTTTTCATCTTCTCCCAAATAAATAGAATGCAAACTGACAGCAGTTGGTGAGAATATAACTGCAACATGCTGTATTTTTAACAGAAAGAAAATGCAAATGGATGAAATCCAAAATCCAATGTTAAAATTCATTAGAACAAACAAGCCAAAAAAAAAAGCACAGCATTGCATTGCAGTTTCCCTCCTGTCTCCTGTCTGTAGAAGGAGATTTTAACAATTTCCCTAAAATGACTTGTTTTTTTTTATATTGTTGTGCTACAATGTAACCAATTTTTTATATACAATACTCCTTGGTCCCACACACTCTACTGTCATTCACACTGACACCTGTCATTAACTATTGTCTAGGAATGATTTATGGTCTTGGTGGAAAATAAGCGGGTTCAGTATCTGCTAGTTTATTGGTAATTTTGTTTAGATTATTCTTGAAGATGAAAAAAATGATTATCATGAACGTTTATCAATTCTTGAGAACAGGGGAAAAAAATCGTCCCATCTGTGGCCAGCTTAATTTTCAGATACATTGTGGATCTACCTTTAGCACAGTTGGAGTAGCAGCTCACTGGCTGGTTACATTTTTGACATGATATTGCTGTTTAAAGAGCCAGTCAAACCAAAATTGGTATTTTTTAACTGGCGCCTCTAATTTCTTATATGTCCTAGATCAGTGATGGTGAACCTTGGCACCCCAGATTTGGAACTACATTTACCATGGTTCTCATGAACTCTGTAGAGTAGTTTAGCACCATGGGAAATGTAGTTCCAAAACATCTGGGGTGCCAAGAGTCGCCATCACTGTCCTAGATTTTCCAACATGAAGATCTCCTTGCTATAATTTCTAACTCTGTTTCTATCCAACTGGGAAGATTGAGTGCTCTTACTTATCTTTACAGTGTTACATTCTCTACAATATGCATAAAAAAAAATGAATAGAGAGAGTGGGGAGCCTCAGAGTGGACACAACAGGTGCGAAAACCCAGGGACTCATGAATAGAGATTGTATCAGAGAATAAGAAAAACTAGCTTAAACAGGAGCTCCAGCACCCCCACCAAAAAATGTAAAGTCAGCAGCTAAAAATACTGCAGCTGCTGACTTTTAATACAAAGACACTTACCTGTCCAGGGATCCCGCGATGTCAGCACCCCAGCCGAAGTTTTGATCCACTCGGGTGCTGCTGCTGCCATTCGTTGTAAGGGAAACTGGCAGTGAAGCCTTGCGGTTTCACAGCTGGTTCTCTACTGCGCATGCTCAAAGTGTGCTGTGCTTTGTGAATGGTCTGGCGGCGGGGGGAAGGAGGCTAAACTTCCAAGGGACCTCGCTGCAGCAAGGTCTCTTGGAAGTGGGGATGGGTACCTGTCACAAATAGGTACCTGCTCCCCCCCTTTTGGGTGGAGAGCCGCTTTATCTACCGTGTTTCCCCAAAAATAACACCGGGTCTTATATTCATTTTGGCAACAAAAGAAACAGTAGGGCTTATTTTTGGGGTAGGTCTTATCATGCAATGTGCTCTCTTCTCTCCCCCTCTCCCTCCCTGCCTGTCAGGAATCCTCAGTGTGAACCGTGTAAAAGCGGTTGTAAAATCTTATAATCCACTTTATTACAGTAGTATATCATGTACAATGTGTGTGTTTCTGTAATATAATTGTGCCAAATACCTTTGTTACAGCGCTGGAGCTCTCTTCCCCACTCCGAGCACTGCGGGGGGGAGCGAGATCCCCCACTGACAGCTGGGAGAAGAGGAGGAGAACAGCGGGAGGTCATCTGAGGTATTTGGCATAATTATATTATAGAAACACATACATTGTACATTATATAATACTGTAACAGAGGGGTTCTAGGATTTTATAGCCACTTTAAACTAGCTTATTTTAGGGGTAGGGCTTATATGGCAGCCATCCCAGAAAATCACGGTAGGTCTTATTTTCGGAGGAACACGGTAGCATCTAACAACAACAGAAACAGTGGTTTTGGGTGGAGTGACCCTTTAAAGTGGTATTAAGCTCCCAGCAAAAAAATGTATTGTATTGCAGCTTATCAGTTTTTAGATGTGACAGCTGCATTTGTTTTCTTTTTTTAGGATCTCTTTTCTTTATTTTCACCTGGTGATCCTGCCGGTAAGTCTGTACCAAGCTGTCCTACATAAGTGGCCATTAGAGCATTGAGACAAATCATTTTGCCACTGGCAGGGGTACTCACAATAACCAGCTTTTATTCATTTATGTAAACCCTTTGACCCCAAAGGAACATTTTTTACTGTATCTGCTTAGAGTGTTAGCTGGAGTATAAAGTGATTGCAAACGATCGCCTTGTAAAACAACCCATTCAGCTTAAAATAGAAATGAAAGGCAAAACATGTTTGTATTTTTTATATAAGTGATCACATTTCCTCTGTTCTCTGCTGCATAAGAGCTGGAGGCAGGAGAAGCAGCAGCACACTGAGCTTCCCAGTGAATTGCTGTGCAGCGAGGGCACGTCAGGACAAGTCTGATCATTAGAGGAGAGTACACTGTGTTTCGAGCATAGCTACAGAACTGACCACAGTGTGTACTCTCCTGCTTAGTGTGGTCAGTTTTTAACAGGAAAGCAGAAGGACTGGCAGGAACACCAGGGATTTCACATAAAGGAAGCAATACAAAGAGAACAGGATACTTTCTCATACAAGTACATGGTACAGCAGGCACATATCAGGAATATGAAGTGTTGGGGTAACAATGTTTTAACTTCAATGAGTTAGTGCATCTAATTCTGCTAGTGTATCTAACAATCCCTTCCCCCAGATTGCCAATGCTGTGGTTCAAAGGTGTCTCTGTTGCTGCTCCATCCAGAATGTAGACACCCTAAGATGGGAAATGCGTTACTTGCCGGATCATCAGGTGAAAAAAAAACGGAAAAGGCCTAAAACAAGAAAACAAATGCAGGTACAGTAGTTAAGGATTAGTAAATTGCAATATATTCATTTTTTCGTTTTGGGTTTAGAACAACTTTACGTCTGATTTAAAAAAATGTCTCTACTGTCAATAACAACCAATTTTTCAAATAGAGGTTGGTAACTAAAACAGTTCCGTGCTTTAGAGATTTAAAGGAAATTATTTTAATTTTTGCTTGTTTAATTTCCCATGGAGAGATGGTATACAAGCTGAACATATTTTCACTATTGAAAATCTACATCCTCACCACAATCCTGCAACATGAGCAATAGTTGTTATCAGTAAGCGCTCTTCCGCTACATTAGATGCAGTGATGCAACAATAAATATAGTTGTCGTTTTATATACAGTGTAAGATGGGTTTCCAGTGTAAATGTATTACACATTCATTACGCATAGTTTGGTCTGAACTATAAAGATATTCTAGACTAAATGATTCAAATCTGGTAAGTGTTGGCCTCCAATATACATAAACAAAAGAATAAAAATTAAAGTGCATACACCCTATTCAGCAATTTCTGTTCTAAAAGTTGCAAAGACAACTTTCCGCATGAGAAAAGTTTAAAGAAGGAATGTCTAAATTGGATTGCACTGCTCCATGATTGCACCCATAAATGTCTTTTTTATTGTGCTGTACTGCAGAATATATATTGTATCAATATAAATTGATAGCAGTACTTTCTGAAGCTTTTATCTCCAACACAACTGTGCTTTGTTACCTGTTATGCACTTGTCAATTCAAGATGAGCAATAATATAATTGTACTGCTGGTTTTAAAGTGGGCTGTAGATGATTGTGTTTGTATAATATGACATTTATTTTTGAACGCGTAATGAAATTCAGAATTATACACAAAGAACTGGAAATAGGAGTGGATTAAAATGAACCTATTGCTATCAAATCTCAGATGCCAATTTAGTGTCTGAAGGGCTACTACTGGACTCAAGAAAGCTAAAAAAGAATTCTTTCTGTAGTGATTGCTTAACAAAGGCTTGTTCATCCGCAAGTGTTGATATAGGATTTAGGTTGTAGTCTAGCCAGTGGAGTTTGGAGTTTGGTGTGCCAACATGTTTTATTAACAATGTTGAATATAGAAGGTGTATCAGAATATCCATTGAAAAGTCCACCTAGCACATCTGACATAACCAGAGATGGATTAAAGCAGGGTAGAAACGTTGGCCCTCTCAACTCTTTGAGTAATGTTGATAATGGTGACCCATCCCATCAGAAACTCACTTCCTGCAAGTGCATCCTCCCTTGTGAAGTGACAGGCTGGTGCACAGCTTGGAACAGTTTCTTTTTTGGCTTACACAAGAAGCAAGAAGAATGGAGGTGGGCCCCCTGGACATCCACCAGGCCCCTGGTGCTAGCCAAGGTTGCTTTGTGGATGATCTTCCTCTGCTCATAACTGTATCACTTTCGCTGCATCCTGGGACAGCCATACACCCTCTAGACTAACCTTTCTCAACCTTTTTACCCTAGAGGAACTCTTAAAAACATTTTTAGGTCTTGGGGAATCCCTGCTAACACTATTGGGCGTCAGTGGGAAAAATAGCCCTTACTTTGGTGGCCCGTGTGAAAAATGCTCCCCTTACATTGGTAATAAGATTGTCATCTTTACAGACAGATAAAAAGATAATTGGTGTCATGCAGCTGGCTCTGCCAAGTGTCACTGGCCCCGGAAATATGAAGGTACTATTAAATGGGAGGTCAATTAGCCACAGTTCAAGGAACCCTCACCGTTGCAATCTCTCCACTGACACCGGAGAGATGTGACCTGCCGATTGCATTACTACACAGATAAGGATAAGCATTACGAAGCGACTTTGAGATATCCTTTCCTATGATTACAATGGGGCCACCATTACCATCTACCCTGATTTGGAGAAGGAAACATTAGATCATCGCCAGGCATAACGTCCACTTTTGGATAAGCTGCGGAAGACAAACACAACCTAGAAAGGGTGCCTGTCTTATTACCACCAAAGATGTCCGCTCCTCCACTTTGCGCTTTCTAGAAGAATTGAAGTTCAAGGATCGCCAAGCAACCTCTAGAGGAACCCTAGGATTCCATGTCAGCCTGGTTGAGAATGGCTGCTCTAGACTCTTCACTGTACACAGCTTGGGGATGGTCTAAAGTGGCTGGTTTATTTACAGGCTGTCTATACATTGGTGCACCTAGCCTGACGAATCCTATTGTTCAGTGTCAATATTATGTGGACAACACTGAAGCTGGATATAAGATGACAGCATGATTGGACAGATATGGCCATTAAATACCCAAATTTTCCATCCCACACACATAGATAACGATCCAGAAGAGAATTTGGCATTACTCCATTCATGCTCTAATTCCTAGCAGTGTGGATATTTTTAATCTAAGGGTAGCTGCTAATTGGCCTGCAAAGTGGAGCCTAGGAGTAAATCTCCCCAGCCAGACCATGGTTTTATGTATTGCCAAGAGATATCCAGCTACTTCAGCACAATTTTAGAATTAAGCTCACCATGGCTGTTAGCGTCAGTTTAATATTTCTTGGCTACAGAAATGTTGAGTGTATTGTATTTACATTTTATCTTGCCTGTAACATTCGGAAAGACAGATGGTAAAAGGTAATGTTAATTGCTATACATGTGACCACCTGCCAGATTTGTTTTTTTCTGAATTGTGGAGTAAAGAAACATTGCTTTAATTGGTTTATTTTAGATACGCAAAGATACACACTGTATGTAGCGTACTGGTGCTGTGCATATTACAACACATTACATATATAAGTAGAATTCGAAATGAAAGTATATATTTTATGCATTAGGTAGACTAGTTTGTGTTTTATTTACTGGGCTCTAGAATGATACAGCACATAGCACTTCTTCTGAGTATTTGGCAGGATTTTTTCTGCATAATGAGCAACATAAAAAGACAGATAAAACTGTATTTATGACATTTCTTAGAATATTTGTGCATAGTCTTAATTCTTTCTCTCTAGTTTCAGAGCGAGCTGTCATTTCCCTGCTGACAGAATAGTAACTATTTGGATCAGTCAGTCTCTGAAACAATATATTAACGTGTCAAAATAAATGGTGCTTAATCACATTTAAACCTGGAGGTGCACTGCAAGACACATTATGCAATTTCTGATAGCAGATGAGTTTTATGAAGGTAATAAATTGGCTAAATTACAAATCCCGTGTCACGTTATTCCTTTTTTTATCTTCCTTTCAGTGTGTGTTTCTCTGGGCTTCTATATGTTTTACGTTTTCATATTGGCATAGCCAATTTTAACATGATGGTGTGGCACCACCTGTGTAGCCTCTGTTGTGTCTGGAAGAGCATGATAAGGGGGTGGATTTACTAAAGGAATAGAGGCTGTTGTATGTTGACTTTGCAAAGCGAATGTTAGTGAATAAAATTAAGTTGTGTTCAATATACACTATTTTGCCAAAAGTATTGGAACGCCTGCCTTCACATGAACTTTAATGGCATCCTAGTCTTAGTCCGTAGAGGATCAATATTGAGTTGGCCCACCCTTTGCAGCTAGAACAGCTTCAACTCATCTGGGAAGGCTGTCCACAAGGTTTAGGAGTGTGTCTATGAGAATATTTGACCATTCTTTCTGTAGTGTCTCTGTCCCGTCAATGGTAGCAAACCACGGCCGCTGGAGGTGCTCTAAGGGCTGGAGCAGTTCCAGGACTCCTGTGGATATAAGGCGAAAGTAATGTCAGCTGGGGGGGTGAAAAGCCAGACATCTCCTCCAGCCCTGTGAGCACCTCCAGAGACCGTGATTTGCTATCACTGGAAAGATGGGGACACTGCAAATATAAATTTGACTAGATATTAGAGCTATTAGAGATTCAACACCCCTGACGATCTGTATTGCAGAGTTTCCCGTTTCTTTCATGTAACAAATATAGAGAGTTCTCTGCTCACTCCGGCAGTCTGCCAAACCGGGCAGTCTGCCAAGTTTTTAACAACATTGTAACTCTTCCATCTTAGATCAAAATGATAAAACTTCTGTGTGAATATGCAGGAAGTTTAACCACTTCAAGTCTAAACCCTTCTCTGACACTTGTTTTTTTACAGTTAAAATCAGATTTTTTTGCTAGAAAATTACTTGGAACCCCCAAACATTATATATATTTTTTTAGCAGAGACCCTAGGGAATAAAATGGCGATTGTTGCAATATTTTATGTCACACTGTATTTGCACAGTGGTCTTTCAAATGCAATTTTTTGGGAAAAATAAACTTTGATGAATTAAAAAAAAAATTAAACAGTAAAGTTAGCCCAATTATTTTGTTTAATGTGAAAGATGATGTTACGCCATGAGAATCGTGAGAGAATTGTGATCTATCTTCTAAACAAAAAAATTGCGATTCTCATTTTAGCCAGAATCGAGCAGCTCTACTAGATATTTACTTTTAGAGTAAATTTGGAAAGAAGAAAGGCAAAAGTGGGTGTGCTGGATATTGAGCATGGTCTAAGGCCCTGTTCACAACAAAAGGCTAGGATAGGAGTTCTGTGCGTGCTTCTCGCACCAAATTGAAAACGCACTGTCTATGTGATCTTCTGTGGGTGCAAATACATTATTATTGATGTCCAAAACGCAAATCACAAATGCAGTGTGTTAGCAGACACCAGCTCGCATGGTACCACAGTACAGTGCGATTTGGTGCGGCACGTTTTTCAGAAGTAGTGCATGCACTACTTTTTGTGCATTTCAGTGTGATTTGCAGCCCAATCGCACTGTGGGGGAACGCACAGGAATCGCACCGGAATACAGGAATGCAGGAATAAAGGAACATGGTTAAATATTGCATAAGCCTATTCGCAGTATACACTATGCACATATGCTGCAGTCCTTGTCCCCACTAAATACTCCTTAACTACCACAAGTGAGAGATTCACAGACACATATAAACCTACAGAATCAAAACATTTTTTTTTTAAATTATGGACAAAGAGCTAAAGCTTTTTCTGAAGCTACATAAAAGTGATATGAAACCCTCAGTCCTTTTTAGGCACTTTAAGTAGGTAATTTTAATCACATGCATATGCAGTTTTTTTTTATCTTTAATCCTTGCCTATATTCCTGTTTAAAATACTGCCATGACTGTTGGTTCAAGTTTCTTGTTTTAACCACTAGCTGACCAGCTGCCATCATTCTACTGTGGCAGGTCGGCTCTTTCCCGCAAATCGCCGTAGCTGTACGTCGGCTCTTTAAACAGTTAGAGCAGGCGCGCTTGTGCGCCCGCTGCACGTCAGGGGAGCTGAGGTGATGACCGCTGGCCATGCGCGATTGCATCCACGAGAGACAGAACGGGCATTTGTGTGTGTAAACAAGCAAATCCGGTTCTGTCAAGAGAGGAGAGACAGATCGTCTGTTCCTACTCGCTAGGAACAACGATCTGGCTTCTCCTCTAGTAAGCCCCCCCCACAGTAAGAAACACACTGAGGGAACACATTTAACCCTTGATCGCCCCCTAGTGTTAACCTCTTCCCTACCAGTGACATTTACACAGTAATAATCAGTGCTTTTTTATAGCACTGATCGCTGTATAAATGTCAATGGTTCTACAAATGTGTCAAAAGTGTCCGATCTGTCTGCCGTAATGTCGCAGTCCCAATAAAAATCGCTGATCACCGCCATTACTAATAGAAAATAAATAAATAATAAAAATGCCATACATCTATCCCCTATTTTGTAGACACTATAACTTTTGCGCAAATCAATCAATATACAATACACTATACAATATACTATATTGCAATTTTTATTTACCAAACATATGCAGAAGAATACACAGTATCTCACAAAAATACACCCCTCACATTTTTGTAAATATTTTATTATACCTTTTCTTGTAACAACACTGAAGAAATGACACTTTGCTACAATGTAAAGTAGTGAGTGTACAACTTGTATAACAGTGTAAATTTGCTGTCCCCTCAAAATAACTCAACACACAGCCATTAATGTCTAAACCGCTGGCAACAAAAGTGAGTACACCCCTAAGTGAAAATATCCAAATTGGGCCCAAAGTGTCATTATTTTGTGTGGCCACCAGTATTTTCCAGAACTGCCTTAACCACTTCAGCCCCGGAAGGTTTTACCCCCTTCCTGACCAGAGCACTTTTTACAATTCGGCACTGCGTCGCTTTAACTGCTAATTGCGCGGTCATGCAATGCTGTACCCAAACGAAATTTGCGTCCTTTTCTTCCCACAAATAGAGCTTTCTTTTGATGGTATTTGATCACCTCTGCCGTTTTTATTTTTTGCGCTATACACGGAAAAAGACCGAAAATTTTGAAAAAAAATGATATTTTCTACTTTTTGTTATAAAAAAAATCCAATAAACTAAATTTTAGTCATACATTTAGGCCAAAATGTATTCGGCCACATGTCTTTGGTAGAAAAAATGTCAATAAGTGTATATTTATTGGTTTGCGCAAAAGTTATAGCGCCTACAAACTAGGGTACATTTTCTGGAATTTACACAGCCTTTAATTTATGACTGCCTATGTCGTTTCTTGAGGTGCTAAAATGGCAGGGCAGTACAAAACCCCCACAAATGACCCCATTTTGGAAAGTAGACACCCCAAGGAATTTGCTGAGAGGCATGTTGAGCCCACTGAATATTCATTTTTTTTGTCCCAAGTGATTGAATAATGACAAAAAAAAAAAAAAAAATTACAAAAAGTTGTCACTAAATGATATATTGCTCACACAGGCCATGGGCATATGTGGAATTGCACCCCAAAATACATTTAGCTGCTTCTCCTGAGTATGGAGATACCACATGTGTGGGACTTTTTGGGAGCCTAGCCGCGTACGGGGCCCCCGAAAACCAATCACTGCCTTCAGGATTTCTAAAGGCGTACATTTTTGATTTTACTCCTCACTACCTATCACAGTTTTGAAGGCCATAAAATGCCCAGATGGCATAAAACCCCCCCAAATGACCCCATTTTGGAAAGTAGACACCCCAAGCTATTTGCTTTGAGGCATGTTGAGTCCATGGAATGTTTTATATTTTGACACAAGTTGCGGGAAAGTGACACATTTTTTTTTTTTTTTTTGCACAAAGTTGTCACTAAATGATATATTGCTCACACAGGCCATGGGCATATGTGGAATTGCACCCCAAAATACATTTAGCTGCTTCTCCTGAGTATGGGGATACCACATGTGTGGGACTTTTTGGGAGCCTAGCCGCGTACGGGGCCCCGAAAACCAATCAGTGCCTTCAGGATTTCTAAGGGCGTACATTTTTGATTTTACTCCTCACTACCTATCACAGTTTTGGAGGCCATGGAATGCCCAGGTGGCACAAACCCCCCCCCAAATGACCCCATTTTGGAAAGTAGACACCCCAAGCTATTTGCTGAGAGGCATGGTGAGTATTTTGCAGCTCTCATTTGTTTTTGAAAATAAAGAAAGACGAGAAAAAAAAATTTTTTTTTTCTTTTTTCAATTTTCAAAACTTTGTGACAAAAAGTGAGGTCTGCAAAATACTCACTATACCTCTCATCAAATAGCTTGGGGTGTCTACTTTCCAAAATGGGGTCATTTGGGGGGATTTTTTGCCACCTGGGCATTTCATGGCCTCCGAGACTGTGATAGGCAGTGAAGAGTGAAATCAAAAATTTGCGGCCTTAGAAAGCCTGAAGGCGGTGCTTGGTTTTCGGGGTCCCGTACGCGGCTAGGCTCCCAAAAAGTCTCACACATGTGGTATCCCCGTACTCAGGAGAAGCAACAGAATGTATTTTGGGGTGTAATTTCACATATTCCCATGGCATGTTTGAGCAATATATCATTTAGTGACAACTTTGCGCAAAAAAAAATAAAAAAAATAAAAAATTGTCTCTTTCCCGCAACTTGTGTCACAATATAAAATATTCCATGGACTTGACATGCCTCTCAGCAAATAGCTTGGGGTGTCTACTTTCCAAAATGGGGTCATTTGGGGGGGTTTTGAACTGTCCTGGCATTTTATGCACAACATCTAGAAGCTTATGTCACACATCACACACTCTTCTAACCACTTTAAGACAAAGCCCTTTCTGACACTTTTTGATTACATAAAAAAATAATTTTTTTTTGCAAGAAAATTACTTTGAACCCCCAAACATTATATATATTTTTAAAGCAAATGCCCTACAGATTAAAATGGTGGGTGTTTCATTTTTTTTTTTCACACAGTATTTGCGCAGCGATTTTTCAAACGCATTTTTTGGGGAAAAAACACACTTTTTTAAATTTTAATGCACTAAAACACACTATATTGCCCAAATGTTTGATGAAATAAAAAAGATGATCTTAGGCCGAGTACATGGATACCAAACATGACATGCTTTAAAATTGCGCACAAACGTGCAGTGGCGACAAACTAAATACATTTTTAAAAGCCTTTAAAAGCCTTTACAGGTTACCACTTTAGATTTACAGAGGAGGTCTACTGCTAAAATTACTGCCCTCGATCTGACGTTCGCGGTGATACCTCACATGCATGGTGCAATTGCTGTTTACATTTGACGCCAGACCGACGCTTGCGTTCGCCTTAGCGCAAGAGCAGGGGGGACAGGGGTGCTTTTTTTTTTTTTTTTTTTTTTTCTTTATTATTATTATTTTTTATCTTATTTTTAAACTGTTCCTTTCATTTTTTTTTTTTTTAAATCATTTTTATTGTTATCTCAGGAAATGTAAATATCCCCTATCATAGCAATAGGTAGTGACAGGTACTCTTTTTTGCAAAAATTGGGGTCTATTAGACCCTAGATTTCTCCTCTGCCCTCAAAGCATCTGACCACACCAAGATCGGTGTGATAAAATGCTTTCCCAATTTCCCAATGGCGCTGTTTACATCCGGCGAAATCTAAGTCATAAAATGCTCGTAGCTTCCGGTTTCTTAGGCCATAGAGATGTTTGGAGCCACTCTGGTCTCTGATCAGCTCTATGGTCAGCTGGCTGAATCACCGGCTGCATTCTCAGGTTCCCTGTTGAGACAGGAGAGCCAGAGAAAAACACGGAAGACATTGGGGGGGGGGCATTCCCTCCCACTGCTTGTAAAAGCAGTCTAGGGGCTAATTAGCTGCTAGGATTGCTTTTACATGAAAGCCAATCGCTGGCTGAAAAGAATGATACCAAGATGATACCTAAACCTGCAGGCATCATTCTGGTATAACCACTCAAAGTCGTGAATGGCGTACCTGAAGACAAAAAAATGGTTAACAATAAAGCACAGTAAACGGTAAGGTATAAAAAATTGCATATCTGAAAAGCAAACATGATAAAACATAACAACAATAAAACATTGCAGAATAGAATACAGTAAAAAAGAGCAGAACAATAGAGAGAGAATAGAGAGAGAGAACAATAAAACGACAACTATTTTTTTTTTATTTTATATTTTTGTTTGTGTTTTTTTTTTTTTTTACACTTTTTTTTGTAACTAACTTTTATAACTGTAACCGGTTCCAGGTTCGGGTCTCTCAAAATGCGATGGCATCTTGGGAGACCCTGTGAAAGTGTGCCTAGTCTGTGCAATGCTGTACCCTACGCTAATACTCAACTAGTGAATGGTAGTGTTCAAAACATTCACCAATGCAAAGACCAGGATTGTCAGGACAGGAGGGACAATAATAGAGGGTGTCACGCCTATATCCGCGCTTGCTGCAGACACGACATCTTTTTTGGGGGGGGGTTCGTTGGGTAGGGGTACTCGGGAGGACATAAAGAAAATGCCTCTCATGCAGCCGACTGCATTTGGTTGGGGATGTGAATGGGGGAAGTACGGGCGCTGCAGAAGCGGTGGGTTCCCAATTAGGATTGGCGAATGCAGCAGGAAGGGCACTATGGACACGACGGGCCTGTGTTTGTCTTCTTGGTGGCAGCGGGACACTACTTGTGCTTGCCACCTCACCAGCTTGAACTGCATTTATGGGACTCGCCACGTCACCAAGTGTTACTGCAGTGCTGGTTTGACTACGACCGGGGTGTACTAGGCTGCTGGTGCTTGCCAGTTCACCAAAACGCTACCAAAAAAACTGTTAGAGATTGCAGGGATCAGGCCTGACTCTGCGAACGCTGCAGTTATGCGTTTAGTGTTTTGTAAGTGTCAGTGATCGATCGATACTGCACTTGGGTGGGCTGGGCTGGGCCGGGCAGAGGGGCAAAACGCAGGTGCTAGCAGGTATCTGGGTTGATCCCGCTAACACTGCGTTTGTGGGAACCCTAAACTGCTGGGGACGCTAGTATAGATCTGATCAGGTCAGATATTGATCCGATCAGATACTATACCACTAAGGGAGGTGTACGGTGTGTGCGTGGGTGTTAGCGGTACTGGCGCTAACCTGATGCTGCCTGGGGCTGGCGCTTGCCAGTTCACCAAAACGCTACCAAAAAAACTGTTAGCGATCGCAGGGATCAGGCCTGACTCTGCGAACGCTGCAGTTATGCGTTTAGTGTTTTGTAAGTGTCAGTGATCGATCGATACTGCACTTGGGTGGGCTGGGCCGGGCGGAGGGGCAAAACGCAGGTGCTAGCAGGTATCTGGGCTGATCCCGCTAACACTGCGTTTGTGGGAACCCTAAACTGCTGGGGACGCTAGTATAGATCTGATCAGATCAGATATTGATCCGATCAGATACTATACCACTAAGGGAGGTGTACGGTGCGTGCGTGGGTGTTAGCGGTACTGGCGCTAACCTGACGCTGCCTGGGGCTGGTGCTTGCCAGTTCACCAAAACGCTACCAAGAAAACTGTTAGCGATCGCAGGGATCAGGCCTGACTCTGTGAACGCTGCAGTTATGCGTTTAGTGTTTTGTAAGTGACAGTGATCGATCGATACTGCACTTGGGCTGGGCCAGGCGGAGGGGAAGAACGCAGGTGCTAGCGGGCATCTGGGCTGATCCCGCTAACACTGCGTTTTTGGGAACCCTAAACTGCTGGGGACACTAGTATAGATCTGATCGGATCAGATATTGATCCGTACAGATACTATACCACTAAGGGAGGCGTATGCTGCGTGCGTGGGTGTTAGCGGTACTGGCGCTAATCTGACGCTGCCTGGGGCGACGCATATCACCGCCGGGCGATCAGGGGGCTAAACCTTTATTCGGTAATAAACGGCGGGTCCCCTGACACTATAAAAAATAAACGAACTAACCAGCGTCACCCGTAACGGTTATACGGTGATCAGTGGTGAAAGGGTTAACTAGGGGGCAATCAAGGGGTTAAAACATTTATTAGGTAGTATATGGGGGTCCCTGTCACTATAAAACGCTGACGGCGAACCTAAATATTTACGTTCCTAACTAGCGTCACCAGCGACACTAATACAGCGATCAGAAAAATGATCGCTTAGTGACACTGGTGACAGGGGGTGATCAAGGGGTTAAAACTTTATTAGGGGGGGTTAGGGGGGTATCCTAGACCTAAAGGGGGGTAATATTCACTGCCCTAACACTGTAACTGTCACAAACTGACACCATGCAGTAATCAGAAAAAAAAAAAAAAAAAATACTGCTTGCTGTCAGTTTGTGACAGGGGGGGGGGGTGATTTGGGGGGGATCGGGGGGCGATCGGGGGGGGATCGGGGGTGTAAAGTATGCCTGGCATGTTCTACTGTGTGTGTTTGTGTTGTGTGCACTTACATGTCTTCTCTCCTCGGCGCTGGAACAGAAACTGCCAAGCCGAGGAGAGATGACGTCACATCCTCTGCCTGTGTGAAACTACACACAGGCAGGGGAGGATTCCGATTGGCTGGGAGCGATCGCGAGGGGGGGGGCCACGATCGGATGGTCTCCCCCTTGCCTCCCGACGCTCCCAGTCAAATGCCGACCGCCGCTGGCACCGGGGGGGGGGTCCGATTGGACCCCCCGCCCGCGGGAGGCAGATCACGTACAGGTACGTGATTCTGCCTGCCCGTGCCATTCTGCCGACGTATATATACGTTAGGCGGTCGGCAAGTGGTTAACCCTCTTGGACATGGAATTCACCAGAGCTTCACAGGTTACCACTGGAGTCCTCTTCCACTCCTCCATGACAACATCACAGAGCTGGTGGATGTTAGAGACCTTGTGCTCCTCCACCTTCCATTTTGAGGATGTCCCACAGATGCTCAATAGGTTTTAGGTCTGGAGACATGCTTGACCAGTTCATCACCTTTACCCCCAGCTTCTTTAGCAAGGCAGTGGTCACCTTGGAGGTGTGTTTGGGGTCATTATCATGTTGGAATACTGCCCTGAGCCCAGTCACTAAAGGGAGGGGATCATGCTTTGCTTCAGTATGTCACAGTACATGTTGGCATTCATGGTTCCCTCAATGAACTGTAGCTTCTCAGTGCCGGCAGCACTTATGTTGCCCCAGACCATGACACTCCCACCACCATGCTTGACTGTAGGCAAGCCACACTTGTCTTTGTACTCCTCACCTGGTTGCCTCCACACACGCTTGACACCATCTGAACCAAATAAGTTTATCTTGGTCTCATCAGACCACAGAATATGGTTCCAGTAATCCATGTCCTTAGTCTGCTTGTCTTCAGCAAACTGTTTGCGGGCTTTCTTGTGCATCATCTTTAGATGATGGAACGACAGCCATGCAGACCAATTTCATGCAGTGTGCTGCGTATGGTATGAGCACTGACAGGCTGACCCCCTGCCCTTTCAACCTCTGCAGCAATGCTGGCAGCACTCATATGTCTATTTCCCAAAGACAACCTCTGGATATGACTCTAAGCACGTACACCCAACTTCTTTAATTGACCATGGCGAGGCCTGTTCTGAGTGGAACCTGTCCTGTTAAACTGCTGTATGGTCTAGGTCACTGTGCTGCAGCTCAGTTTCAGGGTCTTGGCAATCTTCTTATAGTCTAGGCCATCTTTATGTAGAGCAACAATTCTTTTTTTCATATCCTCAGAGAGTTCTTTGCCATGAGGTGCCACGTTGAACTTCCAGTGATCAGTATGAGAGAGTGAGAGCGATAACACCAAATTTAACACACCTGCTCCCCATTCACACCTGAGACCATGTAATACTAATGAGTCACATGACAGCGGGGAGGGAAAATGGCTAATTGGGCCCAATTTGGACATTTTCACTTAGGGGTGTACTCATTTTTGTTTCCAGCAGTTTAGACATTAATGGCTGTGTGTTGAGTTATTTTGAGGGGACAGCAAATTTACACTGTTATACAAGCTGTACACTCACTACTTTACATTGTAGCAAAGTGTCATTTCTTCAGTGTTGTCACATGAAAAGATATATTAAAATATTTACAAAAATGTGAGGGGTGTACTCACTTTTGTGAGATACTGTATATCGGCCTAAACTGATGATTTTTTTGGGATATTTACTTTATAGCAAAAACTAAAAAATATAGTTTTTTTTCAAAATTGTTGCTATTTTTTGTTTATAGCGCAAAAAATAACTGCAGGGATGATCAAATACCACCAAAAGAAATCTCTATTTGTGGGAAAAAAAAGGATGTCAGTTTTGTTTGGGTAACGCGTTGCATGACCGCGCAATAGTTTTTTCAGGAGCAGTGATTTTAATGATGCTTAAAGTGTAACAATGAAAATGAAAAATTCCTTTAAATGTCTTGCCTGGGAGGTCCCCTTAATGTGTCTGTAAAGTGGCGCATTTGTAGCATATACAGAACATGCTACAGCAAAACTGACATTTCTAAAGAAAAAAATCCCATTTAAATGACTCGCGATTACAATTGCCGGCACCCGGTTATTAAAAAATAAAGAAAAAAATATCATGGGTCTGGTATGGATATTAAGGGAATCCCCATGTCAAAATTAATTAGAAAAAATGGAAAACACTTCCGCCTCCTTGGAGGCTACCTGCCATATGCTCTTTCTTCACTTTGACAGCTCTTATATAGATAAGGGGCGGGGCCACCTGATTACGTCACTGGGGGGCACCGCCCCCTCTGACGCCACGTGACGCCATTTGGCATCAGAAGGGGCTGAGTAGCCTCCCATGGAGGTGGAAGCAATTTCCAGTTTTTATATTTTTTGGGTCGGTTGGGCGTCGTGATTGACATTGGATTTACATTGGACCCCCACAGCCTAGGGTTGTCGGAAAGAGCCCCTTGTGATCATTATTTGCTGCAGACACAACATGGTACAAGCCTGCATGAATGACTTTTTACATATTGGATGTTAATCAATTTCACTGGGATTAAGCACAATTTTTTTATTATCTTTATTTGGACTTTAACTTTGGACTTTAAGTTATATACAGTATACAATTTTCTTTGAATCATGTATGTCATCATTTAAAATATTTATATAGGCAAGCGCTGTTCACACACAGAGCACTTTACTCTTGTGGGTTACATTTTTAAACACTAGCTGGAGATTGCACTGTCCACTGTTAACTCTTCCCTTAAAGCGGAGTTCCACCCATTTAAAAATCAGCAGCTACAAAATGTTTTTTAAAAAATAGTGTATCTTATTGTGCTCATTGTGTAAAGCTAAAACAACCCTAATTCCGCGTACACACGGTCGGACTTTTTGACAACAAAGGTCCGACGGTCTTTCTGACGGACTTTCGACGGAGTTACGACGGACTTTTGATGGACTTTCTAACGACCAGACTTGCCTACACACGATCACACCAAAGTCCGACGGATTTGTACGTGATGACGTACGACCAGACTAAAATAAGGAAGTTGATAGCCAGTAGCCAATAGCTGCCCTAGCGTTGGTTTTTGTCCGTCGGACTAGCATACAGACAAGTGGATTTTTCGACCGGACTCGAGTCCGTCAGAAAGATTTGAAACATGTTCCAAATCTAAAGTCCGTCAGATTTTCGACCAAAAAAGTCCGCTGCAGGTCCGATGAAGCCCAAACACGGTCGAATTGTCCGCCGGACTCGGTCCGTCGGACTAGTTCGGTCGAAAAGTTGGCTCGTGTGTACGCAGCTTTAGGGTTTGATACTACTTTAAAGAAGTTTATTAAAATGCACTAAAACCACTATACAACCAACAAATATGGAGAGACAATAAAACATTATTGTCAAGAGTATGTAATGTACAGCAGCAAGTTCTTTGCTATGTACAGTACAATGTATAGAGTACAGAAGTATGTGTCACAGTGCCCTTTATTTTTCTGATCAGCAGGAGGAAAATATGACCAGTGTCTGGTCAGCAGGAGGAAAAAATGGACATCCTTGATGGTCAGCCCCCTCCATTGTCTAAATCTCAGAAAAGGTTTTATAATCTGTTTAAAGTGGTTCTAAAGTTTAAACATTTTTAGGCATAAGTAACCCCCCCACTTCCCGTTTTACATACCTGAGCCCTCATTCAATCTAGTGCTGAGCACGTCTGCAGCTCTTCTCTCCCCTCACTTTCTGGTCTCATTGGCTTTGATGAGGCAGCGGGAGCCCTTGGCTTTCACTGCTGTCAATCAAAGCCAGCGATGAGACAGTGGGGAACGGGGACGAGTCCCACTGTCTGTGTCAATAGACTCAGGAGTAAGCCAGGAGCCAGCAGCACCCATGGGGGACCTGGGAAGAGGTGGTTTGTGGTCGCTTGTGGTGCAATAATTTAATTGCATGGATCAGTTAAGTATAAACCTGTTTTCTATTTTCTTTTTTAATTTACAATCTCATCAACCACTTCCCGACTGCCTGCCGTACATATACTGTGGCAAGGCGGCCCTATTGCGTGAAATCATGTACCTGTACATGATTTTGTCAATAGCCACAAGGGGAGCCAATCAGCGGGCTTGGCAGATGCGATGTCCGCTGGCTACCCGCAATCGCTCCCCGCAGAGACAGAACGTTGGTCTGCCGATGTATACAAGCAGACTGCCGTGATATCAGGCATGGACACTCTGATTTAGTGTTCAGGAATATGGATCAGAGTGCCCAGGTGGTGAGCCTATCCTGCCACACAGTTAGAAACACACAGTTAACCCTTCGATCGCCCCTGATGTTAACCCCTTCCCTGACAGTGTCATTTATACAGTGTCAGTGTCTATTTTTAGCACTGATCACTGTAATAATGTCACTGGTTCCCAAACAAGTGTCAAAAGTATCAGCTAGGTGTCCGATCTGTCCGCTGCAATGTCACAATCAGCTATCACCGCCATTACAGGTAAAAAATAAATAAATAAATAAAAATGCCATTAAAAAAAATCCCCTATTTTTTAGACGCTATAACTTTTGCTCAAACCAATCAATATACGCTTATTGGGATTTTTCTTTTACCAAAAGTATGTAGCAGAATACATATTGGCCTAAATTGATGAAAAAATTTGATTTTTTTTTTTATTATTATTGGATATGTATTATAGCAGAAAGTAAAAGGTTTTTTTTTTCAAAATTGACCACCAAAAGAAAGCTCTATTTGTGGGGAAAAAAAAGGACATCAATTTTATTTGGGTACAACGTCGCACCACCACGCAATTGTCAGTTAAATTAACGCAGTGCCGTATCGCAAAATATGGCCTGGTTTTTAAGGGGGTAAAACCTACCGGGGCTAAAGTGGTTAAAAGCTATTCTGCCCAGAAAGCATCAATGTACAGCGCCTGTGAGGATTTTATAGACTTGATGAGCCAATCTAGCATCTTACATAGGTACCTTTAGATCAGGAAAATATTACACTATTCATAGATGTGTGTGGAGCTGACTCATAAAAAATACAAATATTTCCATTTGGTAAAAAGACTGGGAGGCAAACTAGGAGGGTGTAGAGAACCACGTTTCAGTAAACATTACTTTATTCACCTGCAAAATTGCTTTGGTGTCTCAATCTAAAACCTTATTACAGCACTACACTTGCATCACAAGCAATTGCTATTCATGATTTCTGTTTATTGAATCTCTCGGTCGAAGTGATATAAGCAGATAGTGGATGATTCATTATATCTATACAGCACATAAAGTATAACATTGGCTCCCAAGCTACAAGTTTATATTGCCTACATCAAAGCTATTTCAAACATTACCATTACAGTCAAAAAATGCTTTCACATAATTGTGTTATCAGTAATTTTGGACTTTTCCAGCAAAGAAAAATGTTCTCCAGACAGAAGTCTCTAATTCCTGATAAGCAGTCTTATAGAAATAGCTATTACATAGACCTGTCTATCTGAGTTGCATTATTTGTTCCATACAAAGGTACAAGACCAGAAAGCAAGAACTAGATGGGAAGCTAATGAGGTGACCTGAGTCCTGTTGTAAACAGCTGTGTTAAGATCAGTCACCATGGCAGGCAGGGCTGAATTTAAATTTACGTCTCAGGAGGAGCCTATAGGCAGATAATTGTGAACCCTCCCCCAAAAAAAGCACTAAACAGCACACTCTCAGCTAAGCAAACATTCCTTCCTCAAGTTAAAATTCCCCCCAAACATAAATGTAACCATTCAACCATTCCCCATTCTCACAGTCCAAATATCCCTCCCAGCACATATCTTTGCCCTACAATCCCACCTTCCAGCTCAAATCCCCCCAATTCCCCACAAATACCCCTCCCAGCACACATCCTCTTTCTTTCCAAAGCCCCCCTCCTAGCATAAATTCTGCCCCCCCCCCCCAATCCTCCCTTCTAGCACAAATATTTTCCCCCAAATACCCCCTCCTAGCTTAAATCCTGTCCCTAAATCCCCACTCCTAGCATAAACCTTCCCCCCAAATTGCTACTTCTACCATAAATCCTCACCCAAAATCACCCCTCCTAGTTTAAATTCTCCCCCCAAATCCCCCCTCCTAGTACAAATCCTCTCCCCCAATCCCCCCTCCTAGTACAAATCCTACCTCTACTGTACCTCCTCCAAAGACTGCTCATCTCATTGGAAATGTGGGTAGAGAGTGGGTAATCAAGCCGTTTACCGTGCAACCTAAGAGGATCCTGTGTAATCTCCTGTATGGAGGAGCGATCTACTGACAGGAGCAGGGAGAGCACAGAAAGCCCACACCTCCTACCAGCTCTCTTCTTGTTGACAGTCCTCCTGTCCAGACTTGCAGCGGGTGTGGGTACAATGTTCAGGGGTTGCCAGCCTGGGGGGGGGCACAGCCCACCCCCCAGAACCCCCCTAGATCTGGTCGTGTACAAGGAAGGGCGCCTGCAGGCACATGCCTACAGTGCCTAACGGGAAATCCGATTTTATGATGTAACGGTGGATGCCCCTCGCTGCAGCTTGTGAAGTGACATTACCACCGGAATTACTGTATGCATAACTACCAGGCAGGAAACCACTCTGCCCAGCAGTATGCATATAGATGCGAAGCAGCGTGTTGGAACAGGTGTTCTGGCATTGTGTTTGGGGGAAAACCTTGACCCTCAGCCCCACAAGCTCTGGGGTGGTTGGAAAGATTAAATACACATATTTTGTAACCAGCCTAGTTTTCCATCCATATGTGTGATCAGATAATGCATCTGAAGCTGTATATTGCCCTGTGTTTTTCTTCTGCACTGGTTATGGAATTGGTCTCCCATTCCTATGTTCAGCTGTCTGGATAAGTCTATCTCACTCTTTCTCTCATCGATAGATTTTGTCTCCCAGAAGGGGGACTATAAGGAACACTGGTCTCCTGCTTCTTTACTTGAAACTAACTTTCATCAAAAAAGTTTTTGTCGCCCAAAATATCTCACAAGAGACATCAAATGAGAAGGTAGTAACCTTTTAATAGCATGGGCACTTTTTAATTTGTCCATGCCTGCAGGACAGATTATTTTTTCAGTGAACAATTTTCTAGAAGCACTTATAACCTCTGCACAAATACAGATGCATCCTATTCCACTGCTTGAAATCAAGTATCTGATCAGAAGAATCACAGCGTAGTCCAGAAGCACTTGTTAAAACATCAATATATTGTAAAGCAATGGTGTTCAGATAAGTGATTCTGAGATGTGTAACAAGAATTGATGTTGTAAATCTTGGATTTTCGATTGTACGCTGTTTATTTTTTTTCAGAGAGTATCCTCTTCCATTACCTGTGATGCATTATCTTTTTAAGCTGCAAAACTTTTCTCTTGAGAGCCAACTGGTAGCAAACATTTAACTGACAATGAACATTGAATTGAATTGTCAAACATCATTTCTGTGACTTTCAGCAGCAAATACTTTTTTTCCAATAGACACTTAAAACAGAGAGTATAAAACACTTGGCTTCAGTGGGTTATACTTTAAAAGTAGGTCATGATACTTTCTCAAAACTGGAAGGAAGGTCACTGACAAACACAGACAAATCATACAGCCTGCTGTTTTTGCTTTTTTTTATATAGGCAAGGGGACCCTTTTACCAGATTTAAAGCTGAACTCTGGGGGAAGTAAAAATCCCCCCTTGCAGTGGAGCTGCTCCTGCACTACAAGGATTAAATGCTCATTTACATCTAGGAGACTGAGCAAGCAGTTTACCTTACCTGATTCTTCAACCCCAGTCTCCTCTGTGCTGCAAGAACAGTCCCTGCAGCCTCTTCTTCCCTATGTTCTGGCTGTCGGATGTCCTTTGACATCATCAAGACTGAAGTAGGGGCCCATAGACCTGCATTGGATGTGAGAATGCCAAGTAAAAGTCCACTGCAGGAGCATAGGGGAGTGCTGTCTGCCTGGGAAGTGGAGGATTGAGTAAGTAAAACTATTTTTGATCCTCTAGACCTAAACAATCATCTAAACCTTGCACGGGGGAGCCTCACTGCAAGGAAGAATTTTTTTTTTTTTACAAGAGTAGGACCTTAACACTGCCAAACTCAGGATAGGATCCTGTAAAGTTCATTGATCATTAGCTCCTTCTCTAATCTGTGAGGATCAATTGTTTGCAGGATGTATAAACATAGAACATCTCCTTTAACAACCTCAATACTGCAATATTGTAGAAAAAAATTGCAACAGAGTGGATGTGTATTTCTGGTCTGCTGTGTGAACCAATCACAGCTGTCAAAAGTGTAAACATTAATAGTGTTTACAAAGATTTAGCCCATTCACGACAGAGGAAGCTCTGCTGAATGTATGTAAGCACAGCAGGAAGGAGGACTGTGGCAGATTGAAGGTGAAGGCAGAACTTCTTAAAGTGCCACTAACAACCAATGATCGGGTGTTTTTTAAAGGAGGGGGGGTTAAAGTACCACTGATTACCAATTATTCTAGGAGTGAGTTTGAAGGAAAATGGAGGTGGGTGGGGTAGGGGTAACATTCTACTAACACCTAACAAATGTGGGATTGGTTTTTGGTTTTTGAGGGGTTTAAAATGCCCACTGACAACCTCTGATTGTGGGATGTTTTTGTGGAAGGTCTAAGGTGCCACTGACCACCAATGATTGTGGCATTGTTTTTTGGGAGGTTTAAACTGCCACTGACCACCCATAACTGTGGGAATGCATTTTTTTGGGGTGGAGGTGGTTAACGTGCCACTGGCCACCAATGATTGTGGGATTGATTTGGGTAGAAAGGGGGAGGGGGGGATAAAGTGCCACTGACCACCAATGACTGTAGGATTTATTTTTATTTTTGTTGGGGGGGCGTTATGATTGACACTGACCACTAATGATTGTTGTTGTTTTCTTTTTATCCAAAGTGGGGAGTTTAAAGTGGCACTGACCACCAATAATGGTGGGATTTTTCTTTAAAGGTACAGAAATAGTAATGTAACCAAATCCAAATGTTATATCTTTCTTCCTATGTATAGTAAAAATAAAAACACAGTGGTTATTAAATACCATTAGAGAAAGCTGTTTCTGCCTCAAAAAACAATATCAAATTCATTTGGGTACTGTGTTGCATGACTGATTAATTGGCCTGGTAATGAAGGGGCTTGTACCCAAGTGGTTAACGACCCCACAAATACAGAAAAATACTTGTTGAGCTCCCAGAAATGCACTCAACTCCATTTGTGGACTGACTACACTCAGCTTTTTGGAATTTTTGGACTGAGTGGAGTCAGCCCTGCCTGATTGTGTTTTGCTAAACTGCTCAAACCCACTCCCTGTATTATTCTCCACAACCTAGACTAATTATTGTGTAGGACTCTTTAACACCAAAATGTAGAAAATAAGAGAAGTTCATTGTTAGGGTTTACTACTTAAGGAAAAGGGTCAAAGTTACAATATATATTATAAAATAGAGGAAAAACATAATCCACCCAATAGCCCTTTTTCTTGTAAAGCATAGCACCATTTTTGTTGGAAAGACACTGGTGTTTTCTGAAAGAGCTGCAGACTTCCATGGAAGAATATACAACATCATACAGCATTTTTCAAAAATACATTTTTAGAACTGCGCCACAGTCTATAGATTTCAACCAAAAAAAGGGGGAACAGCAGCTGTCCAAATTATATATAGTATATAGTATATATATGAGTACATGGTGTTAGTTTTAGGGGACAGTGCTATTGAGATATCCTGTTCAATATCTCAGAATTTGTTTTAGGGTACAGAGCTCCAAATTATATATATAGAGATAGATAGATAGATAGATAGATAGATAGATAGATAGATAGATAGATAGATAGATAGATAGATAGATAGATAGATAGATAGATAGACAGAATCTCACAAAAGTGAGTACACCCCTCACTTTTTTGTAAATATTTTATTATATCTTTTCATGTGACAACACTGAAGAAATGACACTTTGCTACAATGTAAAGTAGTGAGTGTACAGATTGTATAACAGTGTAAATTTGCACTCCCCTCAAAATAACTCAACACACAGCCATTAATGTCTAAACCGCTGGAAACAAAAGTGAGTACACCCCTAAGTGAAAATGTCCACATTTGGCCCAATTAGCCATTTTCCCTCCCCGGTGTCATGTGACTCGTTAGTGTTACAAGGTCTCAGGTGTGCATGGGCAGCAGGTGTGTTAAATTTGGTGTTATTGCCCTCACTCTTTCATACTGGTCACTGGAAGTTCAACATGGCACCTCATGGCAAAGAACTCTCTGAGGATCTGAAAAAAAGAATTGTTGCTCTACATAAAGATGGCCTAGGCTATAAGAAGATTACCAAGACCCTGAAACTGAGCTGCAGTACGACGGCCAAGACCATACAGCGGTTTAACAGGAAAGGTTCCACTCAGAACAGGCCTCGCCATGGTCAACCAAAGTAGTTGAGTGCACGTGCTCAGCATCATATCCAGAGGTTGTCTTTGGGAAATAGACATATGAGTGCTGCCAGCATTGTTGCAGAGGTTGAAGGGCTGGGGGGGTCAGCCTGTCAGCCATATGCATCAAATTGGTCTGCATAGCTGTTGTCCCAGAATGAAGCCTCTTCTAAAGATGATGCACAAGAAGGCTTGCAGTTTGCTGAAGACAAGCATACTAAGGACATGGATTACTGGAACCATGTCCTGTGGTCTGATGAGACCAAGATAAACTTACTTGGTTCAGATGGTGTCAAGCGTGTGTGGCAGCAACCAGGTAAGGAGAACAAAGACAAGTGTGTCTTGCCTACAGTCAAGCGTGGTGGTGGGAATGTCATGGTCTGGGGCTGCATAAGTGCTGCCGACAGTGGGGAGCTATTGTTCATTGAGGGAACCATGAATGCCAACATGTACTGTGACATACTGAATGAGAACATGATCCCCTCCCTTCCGAGACTGGTCCGCAAGCGAATATTCAAACATAATAACGACCCCAAAACACACCTCCAAGACAACCACTGCCTTGCTAAAGAAGCTGAGGGTAAAGGTGTTGGACTGGCCAAGCATGTCTCCAGACCTAAACCCTATTGAGCATCTGTTGGGTATCCTCAAACGGAAGGTGGAGGAGCGCAAGGTCTCTAACATCCACCAGCTCCATGATGTCATCATGGAGAAGTGGAAGGGGACTCCAGTGGCAACCTGCGAAGCTCTGGTGAACTCCATGCCCAGGAGGGTTAAGGCAGTGCTGGAAAATAATGGTGGCCACACAAAATTACATTTTGGACATTTTCACTCATGGGTGTACTCATTTTTTCGCCAGCAGTTTAGAGATTAATGGCTGTGTGTTGAGTTATTTTGAGGGGACAGCAAATTTACACTGTTATATAAGCTGTACACTCACTACTTTACATTGTAGCAAAGTGAAATTTCTTCAGTGTTGTCACATGAAAAGATATAAATATAATAAAATTGAAAATATTTAAAATATTTACAAAAATGGGAGGGGTGTACTCACTTTTGTGAAACACTGTGTGTGTATATATATATATATATATATATATATATATATATATATATATATATATATATATATATATCAGCATGTCTATTAATAGAGTTATATTTTAGATTTTAGGAGCAGTGGGAGCATGCACTTTAGTATATTACAGCATTTTGTGATTGTAAACCCAAGAAAATGGCTTCATTTGCCCAACGCGCATCAGTCCTGTCCCAACATTATGCTATTAATGCAAACATTTTCTTTCCAACCACACATGATACAATATGATATCAAAAAAGGAAAAAGTTTTGGGACTTTAAATGAGGCTAGCACCAAAGGGATGCTCGCCTCCATCCCGGTCATTGGTTATAAAAAAAGGAGGAGAAGTGGGACTTTAAATGAAGCACACAGCAGCACAACGCAGGTCAAGTGACCAAAATTCATTTATTTGGTATAATCCATGGTGTGTAAAAAACATTTCGGGCATCCAACCTCTAAAATGCTGTGGGCATCAAGCCTCTATATAATAAACCATGGATTGATTATACATAAAATACACATAAGTTGCACAATAGGTCATGATCCATTGTCACACAGAGAGCAAAGGTAACAATCAACATACATGTGTACAATTGTTACTGTGATTAGACCCAAAGAGAGCCATGAAAATTAGGACAAATAATTCAAATAATAAAAAGGATTTAGTGCCATGACAGATACTTATGGAGGTAAATGGAATCATTGAAATCTTGGTGTTCCATGATATGTGAAGATTGGTAATAATCAAAGCTCTACGCGTTTCGCGGTATAGCAACCGCTCATCAGGAGCATACGTCATGGAATGATTATAAAAAATATATTTTTATTAAAAAAAAAAATGATACAATATAAACTCAAGGTAAGAAAGCTCTCTTGAGCTGCATACCTTTGTCATGGGCCTCATTCTACTAACTTACTCAAAAAGAGCACTTATGTGCTAATCTTCAGAATACTTTAGGCATATTTATAAAATTAGAGTGGTATACACAATAGTATACCAACAGAAGCCTATTGTTTGTAAATAATAAAATGTATATACAATAAATGCTTATGGGGGGGGGGGATTTCTTCTACATACATTTTATTATTTACAAACAATAGGTTTCTGTTGGTATATTATCGTGCCTGTCTCCAGTTTAGCCCCTTGCGAGTAGATTTACATGATGATGTGGTATCTGTATTTGGTAGACATGTGCACACTGAAATATTTCGTTTCGGAATTTCGTTTTCGTCCGAAAAATAAATTTATTTAGTTACTCTCGAAATTCATTTTTATTTACTTTGTTTTTCGTTAAAAATTGCATTCGTCCGAAAAACCAAATTAATTAAGGTCGAATCTGTCATTGAAGGCTTATGGTGTCTGTCGAATGTTCAAAGAAGATTCAACGGAGCAGCTAAACTGTACGACGCCGTATAGTTTACCTGCTCCGTTGAATCTTCTTAGAACTTTCAACAGACACCATAAGCCAAAGAGTCGACGTTTGTATGTTTTTCGCTGCTTTGTCGAATTTTTGTCGTTCATGTTGAATGTATATAGTTCAAACAGAAAATGGACTGGTGATAGTGATCACTGATCAGACAGGTAACAAGATAGGGAATATAGAATCTATATAGAATCTCAATCTATAATATAGAATCTATAATAATAAGTCTAAAACAACCCCCACCCCCCACAACAGGGGCAGCCTCTGAGGCTATCACAACACTAGCAACACTAGTATCACTATCAAGTTCACAACACTAACAAAATAGCAGCAGATTATTATGAAAAAGTTAAGTTGAACTGTAGCTTGCTTCACTATTGTTCTGCTGCTGTGCTTATGCTTAATTGCTAAATAATTCAGATTCTCTGACAAACAGACCAGCTAAGATTGACTGTCTTCTGAAATGATTCAGTGTGTGTGTCTCTCTCTGCTAGCAAATCGTAAGTGAAAGTAAGTTGGCTGTACGTGTGTACTTAGTTCTAGCTATTTTACTGCTCCTCATCTTTGGTTACAATCGGCCAATAACATTCATCATCATTATTATTTTTATTTTACTTCCCCCACCCATTTCCAGCAGCGATCTTTTCTCTCTATAATGTCGAATCTTTTCTCTCTATAATGTCGAATCTTTTCTCTCTATAATGCCAATCTTTTCTCTCTATGTCAAATCTTTTCTCTCTATGTCGAATCTTTTCTCTCTATGTCGAATAATCTTGGACTAATAGAGTTAAGGTTAGGCACATTCCACCACAGGTTTGATGGACACAGATTGTTATTGTCAGCATCATGTCGAATCTCCTAGCTATATCGAACTGTTGTCACAACAAAAACGAAAATAAAGCATTTGTTTATGTCGGATCTTTCGTTTTTCGGACTCTGCACTTTCGTTATCGTTTGTTAAAACGATAACGAAAATACCTGAAATTCGGACATAAATGCATTCGAATGAAAACGAATGCACATGTCTAGTATTTTGTTAGAAGCGCCTCCTCTATGTCAGATTTGTCTGTGGAGTACCGCTGTTATCGGAGGTTTGTCACTCCATGGTCTTTTTCTCGAATTACCTGCTGCTAGTCACTGCGCATGCGCCACACTTTAGATTTTGATGCAAGCCTTTGATGTCCTTATGGCGCGTGCGCGGCATGCTGCAGCACTGTTCATCCATGCCATATGGGCATCCTGATACATTATACAGGATGATGCCCTCTACCCAGGCCCCTGTGTGTATTTCCTCACAGCTGATTGAAGTCAGACTAAGTAATTGGCAGGCTTTTTCTGGTGCCACTATTTCCTCCTATTTAAGGCTGATTGTGCTGGCAGTAATTGCTGCTGTGGCGTTATTCAGGGGAAGCACTGTTAGGTGAGTCCATGTGAGCTGACTGTGATGATGATGATCTTTATCAGCGTTGTTGAGGTGTGTTTTGTAACTGAACATTATTTGCATCTGTATTTATATTTCCTAGACTATTTGGCTGATGTTTGTCGCCAGTGGATGTGGAGTATATCAGTGGCTGTGCAATGCATGGTAATTGATGCGGATTTCTCACACTGATCTATTGGTAAGTTTTGCAGCTGAATGTTGTTCATAAGTGGAACAGCTTATCAATTTGCAACCATGTGGTGGCTGATTAACATTATTAATCTGATAACATATTATGATCTCTATTTTTAGATTTCATTCTATCCATTGTCTTTTGTGGAGGATACCCAAAGTTCCAATAAATCACTTCATCATTGATTCTTACCTGAATACCATCAAGGTGTTTGGTTCTGTGTTTTTTTGATTTGAGTGATTCCTATTGTTAGGCTGCTTTCACATTGCAGTGCTTTACAGGCGCTATAGCACCAAAAATAGCGCCTGTAAAGAGCCTCTCCTCTCACTCCAGTGTGAGAGCCCGAGTGCTTTCACACTGGAGCGGTGCGCTGGCAGGACGCCAAAAAAAGTCCCGCAAGCCGCATCCTTGCAGCGCTGTAGGAGCGGTGTATACGCTGCTCCTAAAGCACCCCTGCCCATTGAAATCAATGGGCAGCGCAGCCGAACCGCCGGCAGTGGCACTTTGCGGGCGGTTTTAACCCTTTTTCAGGTGCTAGCAGGGGTTAAAAGTGCCCCGCTAGAGGCTGAAAACCTCCACAAAAACCGGTGGTAAAGCGCTGCTAATAATATAGCAGCACTTTACCGCTGATGCCCCAACGCCCCAGTGTGAAAGTAGCCTTAGGCAAGGGAGATTCTGCCATTTGCTATAATGATCATTCCATGTGTTTTATACTCTCTTTAGGACCTAATTGGATAAAGTAGCCAGATTGAATGATATTGTGTACTGGCGGTTAATCTATATCCCGGTGTAGTCACTCTGGCGGTTTTCTGCTCAGTAAGTAGTGTATCACTATGGCTATGGTTGGAAGTTAGTAATTATTATGCTTATACATTTTTTTTTAGAAGCTAATTTTCCTCTTGTCCCTTCTAGAATAGGGCCTTCTGGTCTATTGGCTGATTGATCTAGGGATGATATCGCTGATCTAACCACTTCTGGATAGCACATGGCATGTTACATAAATGAGGGCTCTCTCTGATTTGTGAGTGGCACTCCCAGTACACTGATCTCCATACTATATATGGGGACTATATTATTAAATGTTATGCTGCATTTCTTATCCATTTTGGAACACGATGTTTCCTTCCTTTCTCTTCTATACAGAACCCCCCTGTTTACAGCCAAAGAAAAAAGGTCCTGAGGAAGCATAAAGCGAATGTTGACCTCTTTGACTCAGCAGTAATAGGGATCCAATATGATATATACTTTATGTGGTTATATCATTGAGAGCTTCAATTTTCTTGTTTTTATCTTGTACTAATTCCTTAGAATTAATTTTTGTAATATATTTGTAATAAAAAGAATTTCGTCAAATGATGTAGTGTATACACCCCTCCAAAGATGCTGCTTGCAGGAATTTTTTTTCCCTCCTGCCAGTGTACCGCTCCAGTGTGAAAGCACCCGGGGCTTTCACACTGGAGACACAGCACTGGCGGTTTTAGGTTGGTTTGCAGGTGCATTTTTTTAGCTCAATAGCGCCTGCAAACTGCCCCGTGTGAAAGGGGCCTTACAGTAAGCATTTTTTTTTTTTTATATGAGAAGAGCCTGTACACCACACAGTGCATGCATGAACTTAAAGCACTATTAAACCAAAAAAAGTAAAATTCTTAGATGTGGTGACTGCACTAGTTTTCCATTTTAGAGTTTTTATTTTCTCCCCATGATCTGTCAATATATTTTTTATCTTCCTTTAACCGCTTGCTGTCCGCCCCCATAGCAATTTTACTGCTACAGAACAGCAGCTGTGCGCTGAATCACGTATTTATGTGATTCTAGACTTCCGCCTGCAGGGGGCACCGCCAGCGGGACGCTCCTCTTGTGATAATTCACAGCAGAAGCCAATCTGCAGGTGTTGGGCACTCAATGCCCTCCGGTACCTTCTGATCATCGGCAATACACAGAGAACTGAGGCAGATCTCAGTTTTGACAGGGGGAAAGAACGGATACTGTGTTCCTGAAAAGCAGAGAGTAGAATACATTACTTCCTGTAGTAAAATCAGCACACAGTTACCACACAAACACTGGCTAGGCACACAGTTAACCCCTAGATGTTATCCCCTTCTTAGCCAGTGTCATTAGTACAGTGACAGTTCATGTTTTTAGCACTGATCACTGTGTCACTGGTTCCAGGAAAGGTCTCAAAAGTGTCAGTTAGTGTGAGAATGTCTGCCGCAATATCGTAGTCCCTCTATAAGTCGCGGATCATTGCCATTACCAGTATAAAAAATAATTAAATATAAATTCCAGAAATATATCCCATAGTTTGTAGACTCAATAACGTTCGCATAAACCAATCAAGATAAGATTATTGGGATTTTTTTGTAACCAAAACATGTAGCAGAATACATATTGGCCTAATTGTATTAAGAAATTAGATTTTTTTAAATTTTTTTATTGGATATGTTTTATAGCAGAAAGTAAAAAATATTGGTTTTTTTTTTCAAAATTTTCAATTTTTTTATAGTGTAAAAAATAAAAATGCAGAGGTGATCAAATACCACCAAAAGAAAGCTCTATTTGTGGGGAAAAAAGGACATTCAGTACATTTTATTTGGGTCCAGTGCTGCACAGTATCTCGCGACTGCACAGTTTTCAGTTAAAGTAAAGCAGTACTGTAAATCTTCCGGAGGTCAAGTGGGTAACAGACCAAGCTGTCCAGCAAAAGTAGCAGTTAGAGGTTTGAGACAAACCATTTCATTTAACTCTGACAGGGGTGCTTACAATGATCGGCTTTTACTGATATACTTATAACATTTATTGGAAAAAGAAAAACTTGATTTGAATTTGTTAGTCAAGTCCATCCAAATCTGATGGTGCATCTAACACTACCCTCTCCACAGGTTGTCTGTGCTGCCAACTAAAGGTGTCTGTATTAGGCTCATTGGGAGTCTGCTTGAACTTAAACCAAGTGGAACTTTTCTAAGTGGATTTTTTCTCTGGCGATTCCCCTTCTTGGATGTGGTGGTGGAAGCTGCTATGGATGATTGACCTGGGAACCCTGGGATAGAGGAGAACCATATTTCAGCAACCACGGGATACCATCCATGAGGACGGTATTGGAATCTTATAGTGTCTGCTACCCCTGTAGGGGTATTGGGAGCCGGTGAGTGGGGAGCCAAAAGGGGAGCACAGAAGTCACAAATATCCTTCTTTGTGGGCACCACAGTCACTAATGCAGATGGAACTCAGTTCTGCTATCCACGTAACATATATAATTTCTGACTAGACTTTTTATTTTTTATTTTTTCATTTATTATCAATAGCACTTTTTTCTCTTATTGGCCTGCATCTGTTATCAATTGTTGGAGCACGTTGGACTATTGTCAGAGATTGCACATGCACTATATATATTAGCACAGAATTGGTCAGCAATTTACAATTGATCAATACTTCACAGTTTCCCACTATATGTGGATGGGATGTTTTCTAATAATACTTTTTATTTTTTTCACTTTTTTGATGGTACTATTCAATGTATGGGCAATGAGATTTGTGTACACTAGTGTTATTTAACTTTTGTGTATTGCATTATCCACTTTATTTATTTATTTATATACCCCCCTTAAGGGAGCGTCATAACCCCCACCAATACTTTTTCACAATTTTTGGCCCCTTGTGGGTCCAAATTAGGGGAGGCAGCACACCTTCTCCTCAGTCCTTCTCTTCTCTTTTCTCTAACTGGTTTTCTCCCTTCTTTTTCTTCCCCTTTTTTCTTTCCTTTCCTGGCCCTCTCTTTTGGGTGTCCCCCTTCCCCCCTCTCTCTTTTCTCTTCCCCCTGTTGTATCATTCCTTCCTTTCTCTCTTTTTTCTTTTTTTCTTTATCTGTCCTAAGCGCGGAGTCTTTTGTGTTTTTGATACAAAGGTGTCTGTATTGCCCCTCCAACCAAAGTGGAGACACTCTAAGACAGGAAGTTTGTTATTGGCCCGATCACAAGGTGAAAAGAAAAGAAAAAAAGACACATTTAGGGATTGGTAAGCTAAAATATGTTAAATATTTGCTTTTGGGTGTAATGCAAATTTAACCTGTTTTAAACAATTATCTGTAAAGCCCAAGCTCAGGGATTTGCCATACACTCTATCACCAAAATAAATTGGGACACCTGCCTTTACACGCACATGAATTTTAATGGCATCCCAGTCTTATGCCCCATACACACGGTCGGATTTTCCGATGGAAAATGTCCGATCGAAGCGTGTTGTCGGAAATTCCGACCGTGTGTGGGCTCCATCGGACATTTTCCATCGGATTTTCCAACACACAAAGTTGGACAGCAGGAGATAAAATTTTCCGACAACAAAATCCGATCGCGTCAATTCCGACCGTGTGTGGCCTGTTCCGACGCACAAAGTGCCACGCATGCTCAGAAGAAATTCCGACACGGGACAGCTCGTTCTGATAAACTTAGCGTTCGCAATGGATACAGCACTTTCGTCACGCTGCAATGTTCAAAATGGTTTAATACAGCGCACTCTCTTCTTCTTTATAATGTGACAAGAATTAAGTCGTTTTGCTGCTCATATTCACACACACTTCTCACAAACTTTTGTTTGTGTTTTTTTAGTGGGATTCCCTGAATATATTGTTATTAGTTGTCACATCTGACAGTTTTATATTATTTTTTTTTTTTTTTGGATTTTCTGCCTTTTTTTTTCTTTAATGTTTTGATTTTTTCCAAGGCTGATCTTTGTTCAATGTTATTTTTATTTTTACTCCAGAATATTTTTGGGTGTGTTTTGTGTGTCAAGTTACCCCAACACCATTGATATCTTTTATTATTTAATCTCAAGGAGATTGTTTGTTGTTGGTGTCCCTTGTTCATTTCACATTGTATATTTGAAATGTACCTGAATCCTCACAAACCAACTGTCCTTTTTGAAGTAAAACACATAGGAGAGTATAATTAAAAACAAAAATTCCTTTATTAAGGGCTCAGAACCAAACAAAGAGGAAGGCAACACTGGATCAACAGGAGAAATTAGCGAAGCCTGGGACCCCCACGGCAGACATCAATTCTTGAACATCAAAATTGGTGGCCTGAGGAGTCCATATGTAAGGGAGGGCAGTCTGGTCCAGAATTCGCAGAGATGCGGATAGCAGCAGATGACATCTGTGTCCCCAGGCTGTGGTACCACAAGAGGCTGCATCTTTTGGCCGACCAGACTGAACCCAGGGCAATCACTGTCTGGTCTTCCTTCCACGCTTCCTTCCGGGCTGTGGCTGTGCAGTTGGAGATGTGGCAGGAGGAGGAGGAGGACCTGGAGGAGGACTGGGAGGACCTGGAGGAGGACTGGGGGGACCTGGAGGAGAAGGAGGAGGAGGAGGAGGACCTGCAGGAGGAGGAGGAGGACTAGGAGGACCTGGAGGAGGACTGGGGGGACCTGGAGGAGAAGGAGGAGGAGGAGGAGGACCTGCAGGAGGAGGAGGAGGACCATCCCAAAGGTGTGTCTGAGGTGTCATTTGGCCCCTCATACCTTTCTCAAAAGCCTCCAATATGAGGGCCTCACACATGACTTGTTGGCCCTCCTCCATCCTCTGCATTTTATATGCAATGAAGGCAGCAATGTTCTCCTCCATGGTGTGGGGTGCTCCCAGGACCTCTGTAGCCCTCCAAAAGAATCCTATAGCAGCCTCCTCTAGGGCACTCCTCCTACTGCCACTTTCTCTTTTCAGGGGGGGTGGAGGGACCTGCAGATCAGCCAGCCGGCTCGGCCCGGCCACCTCCTGGCTGAGACATCCCTGTGTATGAAAAAGGGACATGGTTGTAATGTTTTGCATCATCAATCACAATCCTAAATTAGTACTCCCAACTAACATCTAGTTAACATCATTGATTGGACAAGCAGAAATATTTAGAGGAATGCTATACCTGGCTCAATCTGGGCTCCTCCACATGTGGCCTGGAAGGCCCAGGTTGGGCGTCAGAAGCCTCAGCCGGGGGGGTAGGAAGCGTGGAAGGAAGACTGGAGAGGGATGACCTGGGTTCAGTCTGGCCTGCCATAAAATGCAGCCTGTCGTAGTACAACTTCCTGGGGACATAGATGTCATCTGCTGCTCCGGATCTCTGCGAATCCTGGACTTTCTTGCGCTCCCTTAGATATGTGCTCCTCAGGCAACCAATTAATATCTTTAAATATGTGATGTCTGCCGTGGGGATCACCTGCGTCACAATTTCACACAATTGCACCAGTGCTGTCTTCCTCTTTGTTTGGTTCTTGAAATGGGGGTGGTTAATCTCCCACAGACAGGGCAGCTCCCGTAACATATCTATGAATACTGACATGAAGTCATTATCTTTGAGTAGCATATCCATGTTCACTACAAGACACAACACAAGACAAAGCCTAATGTCAGACAAAACTCTCCTAATCTTGTTACAACGTAGGCCTCAATTTAGAAGCAGTATAGGCACAAGTTTGTCTCTTACCTTCGTTCTTACGATCGGCGCGTCCAATGCTCCTTCCTCCGCTCACAGATCGTACGTAATACGCACGCGTGTTACGCTTTATACACACTGAGCATGCGTGTAACTCCGCCCGCCCCTGACGTTCTTTCTAGTCTATTCCCCGCCCCTTTTCGTTCGGCGCAGTGGGTGAAGAGCACATGGCGGAGTTACAGCAGGTGTATGCTAATTCTAGCAACGAGGAGGAGGAGGAGGAAAGCCCGGATCCGGACACGTCCCGATCCAGAAGGAGACGTTTTAAGGCCACAAATATGTCCTTTGGGGAGATGTTGGAGATGGTCGACATCATGAAGAAGTCCGACTATGACGGAAAGTATGGGCCTTACCCCAACCCCAACATCAGAAAGGCCAAGATCATGGCGAAAGTGGTCAAAAGCAATCACAGGAATTTCGGGGTACGAAGATCTAAAGATCAGCTCAGGAAGCGGTGGTCGGACCTGAAGTTGAGAGAGCCAGAGCAGTACCGAAAGATCCGGAGAGTGCTGCAAAAAAGTAAGTAGTTGTGCTGTGTTCCTATTCTTTCTGTCTTTATTACGTTCGTGCTGCTCCATATGCTTTGATTAATTGTAACGTTTAAAAGGGCAACTTTAATGTTCATGGGCCCATTATTCGTTCGTATCAAACATTTTTCTTTCGGCCTCTAGAACACCATTGTTTAGGCCATATGCATTTTCCTACATTTTTTTGGGCCTACTTGGATGCCAAATAGTTGTTTGTGTAGATGGGTTTGTTACTAGAATGAAATGCAAACTAGATTGTGTGTAAGGAGAGGACACTGAGCAGCTGTTTTCACATCTGGACACTGGAGCACTAGTGTGGGACACAAGAACACCATTTTTATTAGGGGGCCACACAGGTGCTCCAGTGTATACTATAGGGGGGTCTCCATCTGTGAAGCTTGTACTAAACAGGTAAAGTATTGCAGCTTGACAAAGGGCAATAAAAAAAATACATCTTGGAACTCGGTAAAAAATAACAATTGTACCCCACTTCCAAGCAATGTTTCCTATTTCTAGTTCTGCCATCAAATATCTGTGTGCTAATTATACCATTTTTGTTTTACATAGGGGAGAAAAGACTCGGAGGACACCCCTCATCCGAGGTGACCAGAGACCCCCCACCTCTGGAAGAAGGGGAACTTACACCAACACAAGCTGAGCAGGAGGAAGAAGAAGATGTGATGGAGATTGGCACCACAACAGGTGAGTGTCTGCGACCACAGGCTCAGGTAAAAGAGATGGATGGTGGCAGATTTTTGAGACCTGTTTTTTTTTTCTTTATCTCTTTTTAGGTGATCGTGATGTGAGGGATAGAGAACGCTTTACTTCAGAAAGTGCCCAGATCCTGATCGGGGAGATCATGAGGTGTAATGCCGAACTGCAAAACATCCAGCAAAAAATCCATGATGTTATTAAAAAAAATAATAACATCATTGATGTTTTGGGGCGAATTTAAAACCCCACAAAATCACTTTTTGTATTGTGGTTCAATCTTTTAAATTTTTTGGAAATGTTTTGAAAAGCCAAATTTGGAGGATGCACACAGTGTGCCAACATGTGCTATCTGCCATCACGGGAGATCAATGGACGCATTTTGGGGGTGCAACCCCTTCCTCAATTATAAAGTCGCGTTGAGGAAGGGCTTGCTCCCCCAAAACACGTCCCTTGATCCCCCCTGATGGCAGATAGCACATGTTGACATTGGTAAATTTGTGTGCATCTTCCAAATTTGGCTTTTCCAGGGGTGATTTCCCCCCATCTGAACGCTATATCAAACCCAGTTCCTAAATACTGATGTCTGATATAGCCTTCAGGTTTTACCTAATGTGAACTTTGTAAGTTCAAGTTTTTTGGCTTTCTTGTTGGTTTTACACAGGCCTGTTTTATCTGAAATGGACATTTCAATTTTTGATAATGCTACTGCAAAAATTGTTATACAACAAACATGTTGGTTTGTTTTAAAAACCTTTGGTAAATGCACATGTGATTGTGCAGGTATAAAAAAGTGGCTTACTCAAGAATGTGTATATTATTGTCTCAACACTACAACACTTTTGGGGTGATGTAATAGCTGTTTTATGCAAAAGTGGGGGTTATTTCCTAAGGGCAAATCCTCTTTGCACTACAAGTGCAGTTTCAGTGCAGTTGCAAGTGCACTTGTAGTGAAATGTGTTTTTGCATTTAGGAACTAACAGCCAACAGTGCTTTGTATAAGGTTACCCAATCACGACATTTTCTGCACTCAAAACATTTCTGTCAGGGTCAACTAAAACAAACACAAGCAGTAAATGTCCACAAAGATTTTCTTTTTTTTTTTTATTTTAAAAAGGCTTCACATATTGTCTGGCATATTGATAGCCCCCCTACCCGCAAAGAACTCCAGGTAGCGTAACCGGACATCACGGGCACTCAGGGAGGGCAAGCCAGGACGGCCACTTTCAAGCGCCGTCAGTGTGGTTTGATGTAGGATTCCGGCCTCAGGCCCAACTGAACCAGCATAGTTGGCCGAATGTTTCCGTAAAAAGTTATGGAGAACACAGCACGCAAATATTATATGGTTCAGTTTATACTCTGCCATATGGATAGGTGTCAGAAATAGGCGGAACCGGCTGGCCAGGATTCCAAATGTGTTCTCCACCACTCTTCGGGCTCTGGCCAGCCGGTAATTAAAAACCCTCTGTTCCGGGGTGAGGGTCCTCATCGGGAATGGCCGCATCAGGTGGTCCCCCAGCGCAAATGCTTCATCAGCAACGAACACAAATGGGAGTCCTTCCACATTGTCCTCTGGAGCTGGCAAGTCCAAGCTGCCATTCTAGAGACGCCTGTAGAACTCCGTCTGGGCGATGACTCCACCATCGGACATCCGGCCATTCTTCCCCACGTCCACATACAAGAAGTCGTAATTAGCCGACACCACCGCCAACATCACTATACTATTAAACCCCTTGTAATTATAATAGTACGACCCCGAGTTGGGTGGTGGGACGATGTGGACGTGTTTCCCATCAATTGCCCCTCCGCAGTTAGGAAAGTCTCACCGCTGGGCAAAGTGGGAGGTCACAGTCTGCCATTCCTGTGGCGTGGAAGGAAACTGTTGAGGAAAAAACAAAAAAAACAAAAAAAAAAACAATAAACATAAACACTATTTTTACTCTGAAACATGGCAAGCAGATTAGACACAAACATTATGGGGCAACCTCCAGATAGCATTTATTAAGGGGAATTTAACAAGGCCAAAGTATAAGGTACACCTATCATATTCCCCCCCCCCCCTCTCATGGGCCATTTCTAACATTATGGGGTGTGTGGAAATCTTGGACAGGTAACCCTCTTCACTTCATTGAGAGATGAATGCCTAAATAATGGGTCTTACTTGGAACAGCCCCTCCTTAGTTACACTATTGGCAGACCACTTGGACAGGTAACCCTCTTCACTTCATTGAGAGAAGAATGCCTAAATAATGGGTCTTACTTGGAACAGCCCCTCCTTTGTTACACTATTGGCAGACCACTGGACAGGTAAGAAGTGTCATAGTACAAAGATATAAATACACACTGTACACATTTGAGGACATTTGGACATTATGCTATTACCTATCAAGATAATAATAGGATACAAAAACTTTAAACAGTACCATTGGAAAGTATACAGGCAGGCCCTTGCACTACATGCTTTGTGTAATTCAGCCATAAAATCTGACCACAAAAGAGATGGGTATAGTGTGTATGGGTTTGGCAAAGTCAGCAGATAGATGATTGAGGATAGAGAATTGGGATCAGCTGACTTAGCAGTTGGGGGAGGGAGGGTTACTAAAAATTATTTTGGGACACCACAAAAAAAAGCCTCTGGCACTCTGCCTGAATTTAAATCAAAAATAACATTACCAAACATTTTAGGGGGTGTTTGGGGTAAAGCACTACTATGGAGCAGAAAAAATACATTGTTAAGTGACTACATGAGGTGAATATAGGCCAGGAGACACCATGCTGGGGAGGTTATTGAAGGGCAAATATGTATGAAGGACATAAAATAATAATTACATAAAAATCCAGCATGCATGAGGACAAAGGGGACATTCACAGCATATTCCAAGCATGGTAATTAGGGAATGAGGAAAGAAATACAATATATTATCAAACATTAAAGACAATAAAATGTGATATGAAAGGATAAAAATCTTACCTTCATAAACTCCTTCTGCAGGACCTGGATGATGGCAGAACAGGTCTCTGGGATGATGATACCCAGAGCCTGGGGGGAGATGCCTGTCGAGAACTTCAAGTCCTGCAGACTTCTCCCTGTGGCCAAATACCGCAAGGTAGCGACCAGCCTCTGCTCCGGAGTGATGGCTTGCCTCATGCAGGTATCCTGCCTGCTAATATAGGGGGTCAGCGAAGCCAACAAACGGTGAAATACGGGGTCCGTCATCCTGAGAAAGTTCCTGAAATCATCAGGATTATTCTCACGGATCTCACGGAGCAAAGGCATATGACAGAACTGGTCACGCTGAAGCAACCAGTTCTTGGTCCATGAACTCCTCCCCACCCTGTTCATGGACTGGACTTGTGTCAAGGTCAGGACCCCGACACCAAGCCCCCGCACAGCACGAACTCTACGAGGAGTACGCATACGAAACATGGCTAGAAAACGGTCGACTGCTCAGAACGAAGTAACAGAACGCACTGAAGAACAGCAAGGCCTGTGAAGAGCGAACCTGAAAAACAGCAACGAGCAGGCAAGATCACACAGAAAACTCTGATACGAACTGACTGCACACACTGAAGAGCAGATACAAACCCACAAGCACAAACTGAATGGCAGAAAACGATCTGAAAGCCACGAGTCTGAAAAAGCGCGAATCGTCTCTCACCAAACTTTTACTAACACGAGATTAGCAAAAGGAGCCCAAAGGGTGCCGCGCTTGGTTCTGAACCGGCCTTTTCTAGTCTCGTCGTACGTGGTGTACGTGACCGCGTGGTTGGCGATCGGAAATTCCGACAACTTTGTGCGACCGTGTGTAGGCAAAACAAGTTTGAGCCAACATCCGTCGGAAAAAATCCTAGGATTTTGTTGTCGGAATGTCCGAACAAAGTCCGACTGTGTGTACGCCCTATTAGTCTGTAGAGTTCAATATTGAGTTGGCCCACCCTTTACAGCTATAACAGCTTCAACTTTTCTGGGGAAGCTACCACTTTATAAAACTGGTTCAGCCGCATCTGGAGTATTCTGTCTAGTTCTGGTCACCAATCCACAGAAGGGATGTGCTGGAGCTGGAGAGAGTCCAGAGAAGGGCAACTAAATTAATATGGGGACTGGAGGACCTCAACTATGAGGAACGACTACAAGCGCCAAATGTATTCTCCTTGGAGAAGAGACACTCGAGAGGAGATATGGTAGCAATATACAAATATCTCAACGGTGATCACAGCGTAATTATGAAACTTTTCAGTCCCAGGGAGTGTAAGAGGACACAGGGCCACATGATTAGACTGGAAGAGAAGCGGTTTAACCTTAAGCTGCTTAGGGGGTTTTTTACTGTCACGGCGGTAAGGATGTGGAACTCCCTTCCACAATCAGTGGTGTCGGCAGGAAGTATGGATAGTTTTAAAGGACTCTTGGGCAGGCATCTTAGCTTAAACAATATACGGGGATATGGGAAATGATTTTTCTACACACACCTACACATAATGAATTGGATAAACTGTTGTCTTTATTCTACTTTACCAACTAACTATATGTAACTATGTAAGGCTCTTCACAAGGTTTAGGAGTGTGTCTATGGGAATGTTTGACCATTCTTCCAGAAGCGCATTTGTGAGGTCAGGCATTGATGTTGGATGAGAAGGCCTGGCTCACAGTCTCTGCTCTAATTCATCTCAAAGGTGTTCTATCGTTCAGGTCTCTGTGTAGGCCAGTCTAGTTCCTCCACCCCAAACTCGCTCATTCATGTCTTTATGGACCTTGCTTTGTGCACTGGTCCAAATCATTTGGTGGAGGGGTGATATTATATTGGTGTGGGGTTGTTTTTCAGAGGTTGGGCTTGGCCCCCTAGTTCCAGTAAAGGAAACTCTTAAGGCGTCAGCATACCAAGATATTTTGGACAATTTCATGCTCCCAACTTTGTGGTAACTGTTTGGGGATGGCCCCTTCCTGTTCCAACATGACTGCGTACCAGTGCACAAAGTAAGATCCATAAAAACATGGATGAGCGAGTTTGGGGTGGAGGAACATGACTGGCCTGCACAGAGTCCTGACCTCATCCCGACAGAAAACTTTTCGAATGAATTAGAGCAGAGATTGTGAGCCAGACCTTCTCGTCCACAGCAGTGACTGCCCTCACAAATGTGCTTTTGGAAGAATGGTCAAACATTCCCATAGACACCCTTTAAACCTTGTGGACAGCTTTCCTAGAAGAGTTGAAGCTGTATGTGTAAAGGAAGGTATCCCAATACTTTTGGTATTGTACTGTATATATGTGGTTCTTCTATGCAATGGGGCAGCTGGATGGCCAGCAGAGAAGCCCCTACTTGGATAGCGGCTAGTCAGTATGCTATCTGGCCAGTTTAAATGCTCCAAGTACTTAGAGGAATTCTAATTTGTGTTATGTGCTTTTTTCCTGATATAATTTAGTTCCTTTTAATAAAAAATAGCTTAGCATGCCAGTATTTTTGTTGAGCCAAGGCTGTTACATTAGGTATTCGGCAATATGTGCTTTGGAAAATAAGTACAAATTTAAGCAGGCTGCTTAATTTTTAATGCAATCTTTTAAATGCAAAAAAACTCACCCTTAGTTCCTTTCCTATGTCAAACTATTGATGGTACGAAATCAGCAAAACTAGCTGAAAATCAGCAAGACGTGCTAAAATCACCGAGGACTGACAGACTAGGATGCAAGCTTAATATCCTCCCTCATTATATAGCCTGACATTTTCTTATCTATCCCAGGAAAAAAAGAACACCAGCACAGCCATTAAAATTCTCCAATTCGCTCCTTTAATATAAGATCATTGCCACTGCTGTTATGTTTTGACACATGATATAGGGAAATGTTAGCTTTAGAACATCTGAAATGACAGGCTTTCTCCTTAATCATTATATTTGTTAAGCAAGTCTTCTATGCCTTGCTTTATTTGGGGATCTGGAAACAGTTGTCAGAAAAGAGGTACGGTGTGCAATGTAGCAGGCAGCACAAACCATTGTTAACACTCTTAACCCTCTGCACTGCTGGAGGGCCCTGCCAAGTGTAAATAGGTGACATGGATATGGATTGTCAACTTGTTATCCCTTTTTTGCTTCACTAACCTCCAAGACAGTTACATGTTGAAGGGTAAAACAGAGGCAGAAGATACACTACAAATGATAAGAAATGTTTCCCCACTAGCCACATAGAGAGGACACAACATTTTTTCGTATAATGATCATTTCGTAATGCCTTGCACATTTTCCACATTACCCTTCTGCATATTGCCTATGTCCCTAGGTTATTAATTAGCAATTTACAGCTTTGTTCTCAGCACTAGTGGTATTTTGTGTGGTGGGAGGGTATTTGTGGGGTGAGAACGGTAGGAAGAGCTGATTATAATGCCTTACAAGTTGGTGCAAAGGGGTTAAGAAACCAAAATGGAAAATGCAATAAATATTCGCTGTCAGCATGAAGGTCTTTTACAATGTATCTTGCTTTTGAAAACAAAAACACTACACTGTCTTTAATCCATTTCAAATTAAAGATTGATGTTTTGAAAGTAGTTCATGAGAAGTTAAAGCGTAAGTTAATACCTTTAGCTTTTTGATAAGAAATTATAACTAACCACTTCAATACCGGGCACTTATACACTGATTGGCATCCATTGTGGGCACTGATTGGCATACATTGTGGGCACTAATTGCATCCCTGGTGGTCTAGGGTGGCATACCTGGTGGTGACATCCCTGGTGGTCCTAGTGGCGTCCCTGGTGGTACAGTGTGGGCATCCTTGGAGGGGCTACGCTGATAAACAATCAGACCCTCCCTGCGAGAGGAGCAGCCAATCAGCTCTCCTCTACTCGCGTATGACAGACGCAACAGAGGAAAATCCGATAAATGGCTCTTCCTATTTACACTGTGATCAGCCGTAATTGGACACGGCTGATCACGTGGTAAAGAGTCTCCGTCTTTTTACCGAGATCGGTGTAGCGGTGTGTCAGACTGACACACCGCACCACCTAACGCTGCGATGCGCACCCCCACGGGCGCACGGTGGCTGTTATCCTGCTGGACGTCATATGATGTCCGGTCAGGATATTGAAACAACTTTGCCGCCATAATTTTGCTATATGGCGGGTGACAAGTGGTTAAAAACATCTGCCTTACATATGAATTCAGGTATATATACAGGGCCATCTTTAATATTGACAGGACCCTAGGCCATTTTGTTGGACCCCCCCATGCAATTTCGCTCTCCACCCCAACATCCCAATTCCTCTAGGCAGTTCATTGATGCTTCTGTCATTCAGTAACTGTCTGCTCGCCTGAGGTACGAGCAGACATCGCCATACACTGACAGGCTGCAGGGGTCCTGCATTGCACTCGTGATCAGCTAATCGTAGGTGCAATGCTTTACAGGCTAGTAAATAAAATAAATAAATAAATGCACTTTTTTATCTTCAAAAATATGTGCATTTATTATTTTTAATTATTGGAAAGAATATGGCACAATTGCAAACCTACCAAGACATGGCCATCCACCTAAATTGACAGGCCGGGCAAGGAAAGCACTAATCACAGAAGCAGCCAAGAGGCCCATAGTAACTCTGGAGGAGATGCAGAGATCCACAGCTGAGGTGGGAGAATCTGTCCACAGGACAACTATTTGTTGTGCATTCCACAAATCTGGCCTTTATGGAAGATTGGCAAGAAGAGATCCATTGTCGGAAGAAAGCCATAAGAAGTCCAATTTGCAGTTTGTGAGAAGCCATGTGTGGGACACGGCAAACATGTGGAAGAAGGTGCTCTGGTCAGATGAGACCAAAATGTAACTTTTTGGCCAAAAAGCAAAACACTATGTGTGGCGGAAAACTAACACTGCACATCACTCTGAACACACCATCCCCACTGTGAAACATGGTGGTGGCAGCATCATGTTCTGGGGATACTTTTCTTCAGCATGGACAGGGAAACTGATCAGAGTTAATTTTCAAGATGGATGGAGCCAAATGCAGGGTAATCTTAGAAGAAAACCTGTTAGAGTCTGCAAAAGACTTGAGACTAGGGCTAGGGTTCACCTTCCAGCAGGACAACAACCCTAAACATACAGTCAGAGCTACAATGTTAGAATGGCCCAGTCAAAGTTCAGACCTAAATTCAAGTGAGAGTCTGCGGCAAGACTTGAAAATTGCTGTTCACAGACTCTCCCCATCCAACCACTATAATATTAATAAACCAAAGTGTTATTTTCTTTAAGTATTAAGTAGTTGTGATTCTCCGTAGATGTATTCCACTAAAGTTGACCCACTGTCTCACCTGAGTTTGATGTGCCTGACATAAATTGTGCAATGTTCTTGCTTCAATACAAAAGCAAACAAAGATAAAAGGTGGATTTCTTACAAAAAAGGCAACTAAAATATAGCACAATAATTATTGCAAAGAATATAAGACATATCAAGATTATTTTTCATGCGTTATACATTATCAATGCCAATTAAACTATTTGAAAACTGTTATCTTTTAGTACTACAAGGCAGAAAAAAACAAGTTAAACAATTTACAAATTGAAAGAAAAAACATATTTGAAAAATAAATTGTAGTTTTCTTAGTAGGCAAATGATACGGTAGACATTAAATAACTGTTTGTCATGGTTATGTCTGAATGCTGCTTGGATGGCACAATGGTAGGGACAAAGATTTCTTTTCCCTGAAAACTAATTGACTGTCACAGTGAAGCTGAATCCTAACACAGTAGGTGGAAGGCTGGCAATTAACTGGGGAATAGCAACCATTTGTTCAGAATCATCCCATGAGAATAAAGTATATTTAGTTAAATTTACTGTATGCCTCTGGGTTGCTGAAAGCATATGTGTCTGACACCAGAAGGTATAAGTGTCTGAGAAACTAGTGTCAAAAAAGACCTAATTAGCCGCCAGCTCTGGATAAGGCATAGACTCAGCAAAACATATGTGTAGATGAGCATGCAAAAGTTCTTACATATATGTAAAAACATTTGTGTTATAGTATATGTGAACCCAATCAGTTTAAAATAGAAATAGAAAAAAAATACTATATTTAAATACTTTTTTTTCTCTTTTTTTATAGGTGATAGCATAATCTGCATAAGGGGCTTAGAGAGCTGGGGGTTGAGAACCAGCAGTACACTGATTTTCCCAGTGAATGGTTGTGCAGGGGGGCATGTCAGCACCAGTCTGATCATTGGAGGACAGGCAGGCTGTTATTCCAGCAAAGCCAGAAAACTGACCACACTGGGATGGATGTGCTTCTATGCCTAGAGTGGTCAGTTTGAAATAGGAAAGCAGAGAGACTGACAGGGACACCAGGTATTTCAAACAAAGGAAGCAATGCAAAGAGAACAGGATTCTTTTAACACAAGTACATGGTACAACAGTATCAGGAATATGAAACGTTGGGATAACACATTCTTGTTCTTCAAGGGAAAATGTTTAAACACAATCTTCCTCATATTAGATTAATACACTTAATTTTCAAGTGTAAAAATCACATATTTTCCAACTACGGAATTTTATAGGGTTAAAGTGTATGTCTAGACAAAAACTTTTTTGGGGGGATAGAGTAAGGAACAATAATGCCCCGTACGCACGGTCGGATTTTCCGACGGGAAATGTTTGATGGGAGCTTGTTGTCGGAAATTCCGACCGTTTGTAGGCTCCATCAGACATTGTCCGTCGGAATTTCCGACAAACAAAATCTGAGATCTGAATCTTAAATTTTCCGACAACAAAATCCGTTGTTAGAAATTCCGATCATGTGTACACAATTCCAACGCACAAAGTTCCACGCATGCTCAGAATCAAGCAGAAGAGCCGCACTGGCTATTGAACTTCATTTTTCTCAGCTCGTCGTACATGTTGTACGTCACCGCGTTCTTGGTGATCAGAATTTTCAACAAGATTTGTGTGACTGTGTGTATGCAAGACAAGTTTGAGCCAACATCCGTCGGAAAAAAAAACATGCATTTTGTTGTCGGAATGTGCGATTGTGTATACGCAGCATAAGACTCCTTTCACATGGGACACGTCTGTTTTGACGGACTCCGCTTGCTCAGCAGGCATCGACCCATTGATCTCCGCTAAACTGGCAGATGACAGGTTCGTCTCTGCTCACTGTTCAGAGATGGACCTGTCAGAGCCCTGCTCTCCTCTATGGGGAGATCGGATGAAAACGATCTGCCAGATGGATGGAAAATAGGACCACCATCCGTCTGGATTTGGCAGACCAGATCGGACTGGATAGCGGCAGATGTCAGCGGACATGTCACCGCTGACATCTGTAGCTCTATAGAGGTGGGTGGAGTGTCCGATCAGGTTTGCCAGAAAAACAGACAGGCGGACCTGATCGGACAGCATGTGTGAAAGAGACCTAAGACTCTTCTGTCTAGTTTTTTAATTGCTGTCTGTGTCCCCACTAGGTAGATTCACCCATCTATTTGCACTGGTGACCATTGTCATTAAAAAAAGAAAATGAGGGGAATTCCAAAATTTTAGAGTTGTCCCCAAAAAAAGAGGTAATGGTAAATTGTACAATGGTGATACCTGTTCAAGGGACAACTGTCTAAGATGGGAATTCCCTTACTTTGGAAGATATCCTCTAACTTCATGTTGCATCTCTGGGACAGAAGGTGAATAGAAATTTCCACAATGGTACACAGACTTTTAATAACCCTGGAAAGGTTATAAAACAAGGAAAAAAAAAACTTGACTCGGTGTGAATTGGAATCCTTTGCAGTCACCTTTCCCGCTGTCACCACACTCATCGGACACACATCCCTGTCTGGGAGTGAGATTTGCCCCTGCCTATGATAACTTTCACAAACTGGTACTAATCTGCATGCAATCAGGTTGGTTGTTCCATTCTCTATCAGCCAGCTGTTGCAATTACGGGGAACGAAAGCGCACAGCCACGTCATGCAATCTCACACCAATTAGCAATGACAACCCAGCTTATAGGTACTGATGACTGCACATAATAGTCAGACCTGTCAACTGTTTCCTCAGATTCCTGTGTTTTTCAGAGCAATTCATTTTTATATACCATCTCTGGGCAGGAAGTCCAAAGAAAAGGTGCAAAAACAAAAGTTAAAAAGGTGGGGAATACATACAAGTAAAAAGTATAAATAAAAGAGAATAATCTTACAGAAAGGTATGTCTTCTGCTGAAAACACTATTGTACACAGTACTTTTTAATGCAACATGGTGGTGTGCACTGGCCAGGTGGGGCATTTTGCCCTGTCTTGAGGTGAGACTGTACTGGAATAGCCACCCAATGCAGTCCTACCACACCTGGTGTGAAAGAGCCCTAAAGAACTCCTCACCATGTGCGCATACAGGTTAAACATTTATCCTCTCCTTGACAGTGTACCGTTAAAGTGTTTATGTATATTCTTCATCAAATCTTGTATATTTAATTGATCTTTTCCCTAGCTGAATCATGAGAAAATGATTATAACAATGGCAAAAACATCCAAACCTATGTTCTTTTCTGGCTGTATCATGACTTCCTCAGATTGGCCCTGCCAGTAGGGTCATGATCACAGACAGAAATAAAACCTGATAGGAATGTCAAAGTGTATGTAAACTCAAGAACAAAAATGTAATACATTTCAATTTAGCAGTCCTTATTATTGATTTTGATTGTTATTGTTATTTTTATCAGCCCTGAACAGATTCCCCCATCCACACAAGTGAGGTAGACAGAGGAATCCTCCCCATTGTGTTATTGTATTCTGACTGCAGGAAGGATTCCTGACTCCTCCGTTGCCAGAATACACTGATCAGCAATATAGCTGGTTGGCTGCAGTGCTGATTGAAACAAAAACATTCCAACAAGCCTGTTTGTAAGAAGTCGATCATTAGATTGACTTCTTATGAATGGGAACAGCCATAGATGAATCAAAACTCTACTGGTCTCTGCCGAACTGGCCGAATTTCAATCCATCTATGGCCAGCTTTAATTGTGGTGGTTGCATTATGTCTCATTCACGCTGTATTGTAACTGTATACTTGTTTATTACTGGAAATGTCTCTGGTATTCAAAACTAATGAGAAGTAATGTTGCCCTGCCACCACTTTCTGCTTATTAGATGAAATTCAAATCTGCAAAATTCAGTCTTGTACATATTTCCCAATTTACTAATTATGTCATAATTGGTTTTATGCTTTTCTGTTTCGTAAAATCCCTGGAGATTATGGTTAAATCCTTTTCAGTAGAACAACACGATAAAAGATGAGATCATCATGGGATACCACAGATAATAGATAATAATGTAACCAACCAATATTCCATAATGTAATACTTAGTTTCTCTCTAAAAAAATGATCTCCACAGTCTACAAGGAAATTCAAGTCACCAGAGCCAACAATATGGTTTTCCTCATGAAAATAAAATGGGGAGATGGATGCAGGTGACATTTAGTTATATTTACTCTCCTTCTAGGCCAACCTGCCAACCTTATTCTACCCACATTTTTTGGCTAGGCTTAGAATGACACTAATAAAAACACAGGTCAATGCACATTGAGGCTAGGCATAGAGCAGCTAAAAGAGACTCTGTATTGTATTAGTAAACCTAGGATCAGCGATTAGAAGTGTAGGCAAACAATCTCTACTCTATTTGTCAAGTTCTTGGTGTACTAAGGTAGAGTGGATGAACAATAAATGCCCCAATATTGCAAGGGCTGCAAAACCGAGAAGCCACTGGGTTTCCATAAAAACCAGTACAACAACCTGGAATTTTTTGCTCTACATGGCACCGTGTAATTGGCAGCCACATGATATGTAAATGCCGCCCCTATGTAGAAATTCAGCCCCGCTCAAATGAGTGGACAGCAACACTTTTGTTTCCTTCATATTCCTCCTTTAAACATTCTGACATGTCTACCTGTCTGTATATATCAACCTTGCCTCATTCTTTTATATACTTTGAATATGCCTTTGCATCTGGGGATAATGATCTCAGAGAGTAAATTTTTAAACAACTTTATGGGCTCTCCAGCCCATCTTGATCAGAAATAAAGTATCCTTGAGATAATATAAGGTTTACTATTTGATAAATGTAAGAACACTTTCAGAATGAAAACTGTGTACCTTGCCTATAGGATCACTGCCAAGCATAGATGGCGTATTCTTCTCCATCTATATATACGTTGTGTCCTCAAATGGTTCCTTTTAGTTAATGCCATTACTATTTTTTTTATAAGAGACTAATTTAGGAACACTGCAACTTCAAAATTTTATTTTATAGAATTTGACAGACATGGTTGGTCTCAGACTGTCTTTATATACAACAAACATCCAATTTTGACTTGCTGATACTGTCTGCCATTCTACTCCCAAGACTGGATAGACTGACATAAGGTTTTACAGTTTTTTTTCAAGCTTTGTATTTACAATGGTTTTGTTTTTCTACAGTGGTGATATTAATGTATATTTCCCATTCTGTAATTATAAGATTTCATATTATAATTCTGCATAACATGCCCCATGGTTTTGTTATCTATTTCACCACACCTGTCATATACAATTATACTTTCAATTATACAGCATGTATACTTTTTACCATACCTGACATTATCTCTAGTGCCTAATTGTCCCATTCACCTAAGGGAACTAGCCACTCAGACAATGAAGGCATAGTGAAGCTTTTCCGGTATGGCTGGCAAATGGCATTATATAAATTAAATATTATAATTTATTATAATTAATATTATAAATTATATAAATTAAAATGTTTTATATAAAATCATAAAGAAACCAGTGGCGGCTGGTGCTCCATTTTGTTCGCTGCCACTTGGTGGTTTGTTTGCCGACCCCCGATCAGTCAAACCCCCCCCCGCTCAATGTAAGCCACACACCACCCCCATCACTCGCCCGTCCAGCCACCAGCCCCGCACTTACCTCATCTAGGTCACGGGCAGCTTCGGCTTCCCCCTGCATCTCCTCTTACTCGGCAACTTCCTCCTCAGCGACCAATACGATCGCTTCTCCTCTTGGCCGATCGGGTCTTAAAGAGGAGAAGCAGGAAGGCAATAGCGAATATTAATTTGCTATTGTCACACAACTGGGTGGTGGGTGCTCTGCGCCCCAAGCTCACATTTTTTTTAAGCCAATTATAGCCCCTGCACCACCTAATGGATTTGCCGCCACTGAAAGGAAACCTTCATAATTGTTTTAATGGCTATTGTTGTAATTTTTTTTGAGAATTAATGTATGGATTCACAATTCCCCTTCTAAAGGGTTTAAAGTGGTATTAAGCCCAAAGCCATAACTGTATTATATTGCAGATTACCAATCATTATTTGTGGTGACTGCATCAGTTTTATTTTCTTTGGCTTCCCCCCCCCCTGTTTTAACCAGATGTAAGGACAGTAAAACACCTCTGGTATGAGCGAAACACAACACTGCCCCATATGTAATGGAGATGATGGAATACAGACATTTTTGCAGTCCATATCAATAGTCTACAGTGACAAACATGGATCCATCCATACATACAGTGGAGGAGTGATGTAGGCAGCTAGGGACAAAAAGTGTGTTGTTTTTTCAGGATCGCCAGGTGAAAATAAAATGAAAGACAACTGAAGAACAAAAAACAACAACAAATGCCGCCACCAAAGACAATGCATTTCATCATGACGATACTGGAGAACTTTAATTAGAAAAGTGAGTGAGTTGAAAAATCTGCCAAGTCCAAAGGAGCAATAGATTGATCAACGTCTATCCAGGGTTTGTCATTCTTGTGCATAAATCATAACACAATATGCTTTAGGTGAACTTTTTAATGATGAAACTCATAATTTGATAGGTCAATTTTCCAATCTGTTTAAATTTGATACAGGGATGTTTATGCTGTTGACTGAACATGATAGCCACTGTTCTTAATTCATTCAAACAAGATTTGGCAAAATTTTTTAGGACCATTTGGAAAGTATATTAACATTTTGGTAAAATATCCATTTCAGGATGTTTACAGAGCAAAAAACAAGTGATCTTAGTGATTTCTACTCCAGCAGCATTTTTGTATAGGCTGTTTGGCAGACATATGTTTAACAAAAACAGAAGAATGAAGTTTGAAAGAATGGTTACCTCAAAGTAATTAAAGCAAACCTTTCACTTTTTAGAATATTTATGTTTTGTGAACAATTGACGGGATCTGTCAACCTCTACTGTTGGCTGCTAATATTGCAGTGTTATGTATTATTATGCATAAATACTTCCTGTCTCTGGGAAGTTGGCTTTAAAACCCCAGTGTGGAGAGAGAGAGAGAGAGAGAGAGAGAGAGAGAGAGAGTATTCAGGTGTTGCATCACAATCATCCTCAGGGGCCCCTGCAAATAAACTTTTCTGCAACATTATTCAGGAGGTATATTTATTGATAAATATATATACCTGTGTATATGTGCGCAATCCCACCAGGACTCTTGTTTGGCCCTTTGGTGAAAATACCTGTTTGTACATTATTATAATTATTATACAGGTTTTATATAGCGCCAACAGTTTGCGCAGCGCTTTACAACATGAACACTGGATGTGTGTACAATTATTAACCTTTTCTTATATAAAGCTTTTATTATTTCAATACTGGTGTGCATCTATATGCTTATAGTTAGTGCTATATATTGGTTGCAGTAGTTCCTTTGATTAGATTACTAGTTAATTTCCCAGGACGTGAACTGCCAACTTTATCAAACCCACTCTTCCACATAGCGAAGATTCTGGTTCTCTTATTTACCTACAGGTTTAGTGCAATATCCTGTTTGGGGAGGACCATTTATCATAACCTCCTCACCCCCCAAAAAAGGGGCTACACAGTTTAATACAACCCTTTCATCCTCTGGCTTCCTCACTTCATTCCTAAGCAAGAGTAACATACTTTCAGTTATCCACAACCTCCAAGAATGGTAACGCTGCATAGCCCGGGGGGGGGGGTTGGAGGTGTTAAAGTTTTGTAAAATGTCATACCTACATAGCTAAAACCTGCGCGGGAGTGAATCCCATGATACTTTGGCACTTACCAACCCACAGCCTTATGAGATATGTGCTATCAATGTCCCAGGAGGCCATGGCTAAAAGTTCCTCACTGATAAAAAAGAGGAAGTGGGAGGATGGAGGAGCTATATTAAACTATATACAGGTAGCAAAACATGCTGTTGTTAGTAAATGTACAATAGAGAGGAGAGGGGGAATGACAAATGACAAATTAAATCAAATTAAAGGTCCTTGACTTTAATACAAGTGAATTGCTTCCCGCTGTGCTATTGTGTTCTGTCAGGGGGGCTGTCCCCCCTAACCCCCCCCCGCCAGAACACACTGGTCAGCACTTGCAGCTATTGGCTTAGAGCACTGATCGGATGCAGATCGGCTGCTGGTTTTCTAGCATGCTTGTTCGACAGAAGCCGGTCGTGAAACCTGTATGCATAGGCCCAAATGTCAGCCGGTATTGTACTGGCTGATTTTGGCCAATATTCGGCCCGTGTATACAGGGCTTTAGTAAACCAACAGCAGACTGAATAAGCCTAGGGATTTTTTTCTGCTGATAAAATGTTGGCTACTATGAGTTCAACAAGTACTTCTCTGATATAACCTAATGCAAGAAACTATTTATTTTCTTTTTTTTTATCTGACTATGGCAAGAAAAAGTTTAGCACTGTGCTTTATGCTGTAAATATAGCACAGGCCATTTTTCTGATGTGTTAAATGGAGATGTTCATTCTCTGTGGGCTTGTAAGCCACGTTCACTTTTAATGAGCTGGGCTTAGCCTCACAAAGTACACTGCTAATGATCATGTAAAATATTTAAATAAAATTAGATATTGTATAATATGCAAACTCTTTTTGGCTTTATGACTCAGATCCGATTAACACGTAAGTGCTTTCCTGCGCATTTATACACATGGGAAAGTGCATGGAAAGTAAAATATATTGATGGAAAAAGGGCTGTGCCTACCATTGCATCTTGCTAAGATGGTTCTAAAAACAGCCTATGCACTGTATAAAGCAACTAGTTTGCCTGCAGTTTACCAGGCAGGTGCGATCCCAGTTTACACGATGTAGTAAGCGTTTAGATATCCAGGTACACATTATATGAGAAAGGCCTGACACAAGCAATCTTTGAAGGAACTGCAGTCTATATGCGACCAGGAGCCCTTGACTGCAGAGCACTATACTAAATCTGGTGTCTGAATACTCTTCAAATGATAACTTAGTATCAGTGGTGTAGGAATAGAGGATAAGGAGGTGGCTTCCATTTTGAGGCAACTGCTCAAGTGGGGACTCTTGCTTATTCAAGTTCCACCCAGTGGAAAAATGCTGTTTGAAGGCAAGTTCCTGGCCTGTAACCTTTATATAATGCTCCACTATGTATGAGCATCAGAAAACAATTTTTCAGGTAGTGTACTTTGTCTAACTGTATTGAGGACAATAAAGGTGGGTGTGCACAGCAAAGGAAGGAAGTGAGTGGGCAGAGAAAAGAGGAACAGCAGTGATGGTCAATTTCCTTGATAAGGGTGGCCAGCAAGGGGCCACACATAAAATTCAGTGAATATTTATTATTAGAGACAGCAGGCATACAAGAGGATATAGTAAAAGACTACGGGCAAGATACAAGAAATGATCAGTCTGTTGGCATAATTCAGGAGACAATCAGAGCGTGTGAACATATTAGAAGAGATTGACAGACATTGCAGACATGTTAAAATAGATAGTCAAAGAATGTGGATATGTTACAAGAAATGGTCAGAAACTGTGGACAGGTTGCAAGAGATTGTCAGAGAATGTAAACATGCTATAGAAATTGTTGGAGAATGACCACCAAATTACTATTTTATGTCACACAGTTATTCAAAACCAATTTTTTTTTTTTTTTTAAATACACTTTTTAGAATAATAATGCAAAAAACACAATACATAACTCAATTTTTGTAAAGTATAAAAGATGATGTTACGCTGCGTAAATAGATACCAAACATGTCATGCTTTAAAATTGCACATACCCATGCAGTGGTGGTAACAAATAACATTTTACTCTCCATAGGTAACGTTTTTAAAGCCTTTACAGATTATCACTTTATATTTACAGAGGAGATCTAGTGCTAGAATTACTGCCCATTAACTGACATAGCGGAGATCCGATCAAACCCAATCCCACCTTTCTTCGGGTGACCAACCAGCCAGATGTGCGGCTGGTAGCTTGGTTCTTTGGGTGGGACAGGAGAGCTCAAGCAAGTTGCAGAAGGTGGCAGGGGGAGGGAGGACATCCCCTCCTGCTTCTTGTAATAGCAAACAAGCACCTAGCATTATTACAAGGGAGCTGACCGGCAGCTCTAAAAAATGCAGCATCATCTTGATACAACCACTTAAAGACCAATGATGTACCAGGTATGTGACTGGTCGGCAAGTGGGTAAGCACTGAATGAATAGATTTCCTTCAGAGAAAAAAATGGTTGCTTATAACTGTTCACTGTTTAAATTCACTGTTATAAGAAATAATAGTGTGTAAAAAACAAATCCTGATCACCTACCCAGAGTAGTACAGTGTTACTATGGTATCACTGTATTGCTCTGGTCACAGTGTGCTAATTTAAAAAAATTGTAATAAAAAAGAAAACAAATGTAGAAAAAAATTGAAAAGAAATGTCTTCATTTTCCAAAAAATTGTGCCAAAAAATTGCAACTTCAAAAAACTTGCCATGACTCTTACTAAATACCTTGGACTGTCTATTTTCCAAACATTGGTAATTTGGGGGGTATTTGTATAGTTCTGGAATTTTCGTGACTCTATAACTTTCCTACAGACTAAATAATATACACTAATTTGGGTTATTTTCACCAAAGAAATGTAACAGTATACATTTTAGCCTAAATTTTCGAAGAAAGATGATTAATTTGCAAAATTTTATATATTTTGTTATATTTATATTTTAAAACGTGTTTTTTTTTTCAAAATTGTTGTTCTTTTTTTAATTTATTTAGCAACAAATAAAAGACCCAGGGTGATTAAATACCACCAAAGGAAAACTCTATTTGTGTGAAAAAAGATAAAGATTACATATGGATACAGTGTTGTATGACCAAGGAATTGTTATTCAAAGTGTAACAGCGCTTAAAGCTGAAAATTGGCCTGGGCAGGAAGGGGGTAAAAGTGCCCAGTACTGAAGTGGTTAAACAAGGGGAGTCCCATGCTTACAGCATTTAACAAAATTAAGAAAAGGTACTGCTTAATCCAATTTTTATCTGGTATTCAAACTGCACAAATTTTCCAGCAGAAATTAGATGACTCAACAAAGTAGTATATGTTGTATTTGGCAGCACTACTAAAGAATTCTAAAGCTATAAGTAAAAGATCAGTGAAAAAGAGAGCTAAATTCAACAAAAAAATCCATATTACGCAGAAGCAAAGTCAAGTATTTTGGTCACATTTTGTTATCAGTGTTACCAGCAGGCTTAAGCCAGATTCGATAAAATTGCAGCAATTTCTCACACAAAACCTCCTCAAAATTGGTAAGTGGTCGATAAATCATTCCACATTTTGTTGATATTTTATCACTTCAGAGCAAACTCTATGTTTGAAGGAGAATGTCAACAAATAGCACATTTGACAAAATGGAACCAATGCTGGAACATTAGCATAGCTTGATGCATGAAACTAGGTTGACGGCTCCAAACAAAAACTTTAGCAGAGTTCAGCTATGACCAAATAGAAAAAGAGATGTATGCCACTGGGGTTGATTTACTAATGGTATAGAAAATACTCACTCTACACAGTGAATGTTTACCGACCTTAATGAATTTACACATTAGTCTACTATTACAAGTAAGCAAAGTTTTTGCCTTATTCACAAAGTTAGGCAAAAATAACTCTGTAACGACTATGCTAAGTGAACCATCTCTAACTGTATTGAGGACAATAAAGGTGGCTAAAGCACATTTAACAAAAAGAGAGAAAAGGTTGATTATGTATCAATGTTTATTGTTAACCTATGTACCATTAGCTAATAAGAAGTGATCAAATGAAAGACTTACCTTACCTATATATATAATAAATTATGGTTCTGGAGATGGAGAACCCATTAAATAAAAATGGGATTCCAGGTAGATTCCCCAGGAAGGTCGGTATTTTTTGATTATAAGAACAGGTTAAAACACACAATCAATGCATTTTGTAGCTCTTAAGTAGCCACTTCATCAGGAAAAAGGACTTGTTCACACTACTGCATTGCATTAACTCACACAAGTTAACAAGCTTTATGCATCAGGTTAACATGCGTTGCATTAAGGCAGTCTATTGATTTGAATAACACACCGATAAAGGTGTATTTTTGTAGAACTCAGATTGAGAAAGCATTATGGGGCATTCCACTGGACTCAAATTTTCTGCGAACGCCCCATAATGTTTGCTCTTCTGCGAACATTCGGGTCGAACATAAGTTCTACCAGAACAAGGAAAAGTCAGGATCTATTACTGTACATGTGCTGATATGAGAAGAGAGCAGAGTGAGCAGAGGTGACTGTGACCTTATCACCCAATAAACAGGCTATAGTTAACTACTTAAATTCAAAATTATAAACTTAGGCACTACTGCTACACTCTGTACTTACAAACTTAACAAATCAGCTTCTAAATTCAGCTTGTTCAATTAAAGCGTAACTCCCCTTTTGTTGAAAAAAAAAACATTCCCTTCTGGGTGATCTATGTACATTACAAGGATTTTTACCAAACTTTGTTGCAGATTACTACCTTTTGTTATTCTGAAGAAATCCCTGTGTGTTTGTATCCATGTGGGAAAGTGAGTCTAATGGAAGTGGTTTTATAATTATCAATCAGCTGCTGCACCTGCAGGGCACTAATGAGGAAAGCTACTGGGCCTGCATCCCTTTAGCTGTGATTTCCTATTTAAAGCATCTCACCAAAAATGACATTTTTGGTGCAGGGGATGCCTGAAATCTGTTTTAGTATCTTAGTGCAGACTTCTGGGAAAATTGGTGAGCCAATCACACAAGCAGGAAATTATGTTTCTGTACACAGAACACCTGCAGGTTTCCATATTGCATTTTCAGAAAATTACAGTGGCTGCAGATTGAAAAGGAAAGGTAATTGTTAATAACATTCAATTACAATATGACTTGTGTCACAATTGTATACGCTATATTATTTTTTTTTATGTGCTATCTTTTTCCCCCACGAAAGTGGAGTTACCCTTTAAGCTTTGACAATAAAACCTGGAAGCTCTTTAGTTTCTATGCAGAGCTGCACCAGATTTTGCACTCTCCAGCTTTAGTAAATAACGCCCATAGTACTTAACAAGGCTGTGTTGCTGCTGTCAAAGTTAAGGATGTCCCTGTAATGTGTAGCAGGGCTACCTAAATTACAAACTGGGTGCACTGAATTATGTCCTATTCACCTACATTTAGCTCCTTGTGTATTTTCACCTAAACTGTCAAGTCAAGATGATGTGCCCTATACTAAAAACTGCATACTTACTTCTGATTTTAAAGTGACCCTGTCATACATGTTTTAAGCAAGCACGTACATATAAAAAAGTAATGAAGCACTTACCTTACCTGCTGCCCATGCAACTGAACTCAGCTCTAATCATGAGAAATGGTCAAAGAAGTCCGATGGGAAAACAACACTTCTGAGAGTGTCGATCTCCAACCACCACGTCATTACAGGAGACAATACTGACATGGAGGTCAAAAAGTCTAAGCATCATAATACAAAAATATATTTAATGTGTGACTTCACAGTAAATGATATCCTTATTTTCCCAAAATAATCCATACACATCCAATACTTGCAGAACTAAAATCCTGATTTAAAAAACAGTGAGAAGGCAGGCTTTTATTGCAGAGGCATGCAATAAAATACCCTTCCCTGCTTGTTTGCTGTCTCCTCCAGCACTCCAAACTGAGCGCGGCTCAGCTTACAGTGCCAGGCTGGTCTCTGAGTGCCGGGATGATGGCCTCCTGCACATGCGCAGGAGTGACCTCACTCCTTCCTCCAACCCCTCCAATGAAGAGGCCCGAAGACCAGCACTCAGAAGAAGATGCCAGTGTTTTGGTCGCAGGACTGGTGGACAGGTGTGGAGAATTTAGTTCCACTTGAATGGCCCTGTAATCTATCTTTCATGACATTGTGTCTCAATGTGTTTTTCTGCCTCCTTGTAATGTCCTCTGTGAGCTCCTGAACCTCTCCTTTTCCATTTTTTCTGCTTGTTCATATGCAGTGCTCTATGCACACTACAAATCCCATAGTCCATAGTCCAGCTCAGGAGCAAACAAAGGAGGCTGGCTATGTTCCTACATACAGTGGGACCACGGAGAACAAACATAGCCACACTCTAACAGGTATTGGATCACACAGCACAAAAAAGGAATCTGGAGATTTGGAGGAAGCTGAGAGTGATAGAGGGGACTTTTTTGAGTTAAAAATACATACTTAAATAAATATATAGTTTTTTCAAACCAAAGTTTAGTGTCACTTTAAATTCCATAAGCTGACAGTGATAGTGTTTGGGCACTTTTGGAAACAGTAGGTAACCTCTTTACGTTTACAAGGCCACAAATATCCATGGTCTCACCACGGTAATATATCTCATAAATACAGAGCAGGCTTTAGAGAGACTGGAGAAGGAGCCCATCACAGGGTAACAAAAATGATAAGTGGTTTGTCAAGCAAGAACTGTAAAGACAGACAAGCTACAGTGAATATGCTCAATCTGCAAAGCTGCCAAGGACCACTAGAAATAGCAACAGACATTCCAGATTCTCCGACCACAAATTGGATTAATGAACCAGCAGTCAGCTTTCTATATTCAGGAATAAGTCTTTAATAACTTACACACTGATAATAATATATGGCACACAAAGAGACATTTGACAGCACAAAACTAACAAGAAGAATGCCTGTACTTCTTGTAAGACATGGTTTTACTGAAAATGTTATCATTCTTTAGTGCTTTAAAGATCTGAAAAAGATTTAGACAGGCTGGTGGCTCAATGGTTGGCACTGCCTCTTGCAGCACTAATGTTCTGGTTTAATTTCCAGCCAGGGATTTTCAGATCAATTCACTACAATGATGAGTTTTTCTAACTGCACCCTCCATTTAATATCAATATAATGTGCTCAAAATATTCAGTTTACATATATATATATATATATATATATATATATATATATATATATATATTGCCTAAAGGTGCACTTTTTTCACAAATAAAACAGTTATTTAGAGGGAAAGCTTTGCTACCATTACTGAACATCTTCTGAAAATATTCAGGCTTTTATACTTTCTGGGTCAAAGCTCCTGATCTGCATGTCTATTCTGGATATATGAATAGAAAAGTACAGGTATGTAAATTTCGAATATTGGATGTTAATCCCGAGTATTGGATGTTGTTAAATTCGGACCAAATTTCACAGATGGCTAAATCCGAAATTCAGTGTTATTTTTGGTAAATGCTAATTGAAAAAATAGTGTTAATCCTGAATTTTGGATAACGTTAAAGTCAAAGGAAGTTTAATGGATTCAGATGGCCAAATCTGAATTTCAGTGTTATTTTTGGTGGTTCAGATTTCTGAAAGAAAGGGACCAGAGGTTGTTTCTTTCTTTTATAATCTACTGTTATTGACTGCCAGTGACACCAGTCCCTGCCAATCTTCAAAACTTTGGTAACTTTTTTTAAAGGAAGTGGCAGTTCTCTTGCCCCATCATCTCATCAGACAAGGCTGAAAGGACCTGCCCAAGCCATTATGTACAATTTTTCATTATTTGCTCTCTTTTCTACAAAAGTGTTTGGAGACTTGTTCTGATTTCTACCGATAGGTTGAATCACAACCTATAAAACTTTTCAGAAGTTTGCAAATTTCTGGAAAACATTTATTTCTTAGAAATCAGTATATATTCCCAAGAAGCCTATCCACAATATACACCAGGGCAGTGTGGATGTGCCCATACCAGCGCATTGCACTGTTCACTCTTTTTTTTTTTTTACATAGAATTCTATTGGTTGGCGTGTGGTGACCCATGTTGTGTTGAAAAAAAGTACTTTGTTTTAGCGTACACTGCCTGCACACCACCACAACACAGTGGTGTGAATTTTCCACACTGGAGACAAGGCATTTTGCCTTGTCTTGGGGTGGGGGTGTGATGGGACTGCACCAGAATAGCCCAATGCAGTCCTACTGCACCCTTGTGAGAATGGACCCTTAGAGGAATGGAAAAATGCATAAAACCCCACATTATGCTTTATTGATCTTATTAAAATACATGGACTGCATGTGACCTTAAAGTGATGTTAAAGGTACAGAACTGTGAGGAGGGAAGAAGTGGAGAAAGCCACTTCTCTCATATGCACAGTACTGGATCCAGTTTGGGCTCAAGTAAGTATAAGGGGGTGCTGGTGGGTGTGTTATTCCCCATCTCACACCAAAAATATGCCACATTTAGGACACTGTTGCATTTTAATGCACACATTCCAATGCACTAAAATGCATGTGGTGTGGTTTCCCATAATAAATATAGTACTCTTTACCATCTCACTACTGCAGTGCAGCGCATATTGAAAAATCTACTTTCCCTGTATTTTAGAGCATTGGGAGGCCCATAGAGGTCAATGACAGTCAAAATGCATATAACATGAGCTGGCCACCGGTCTTAACAAGCTTTGGTCAATGGCTGTTAACCCTGTCTAATCCAAAATTCTAAATGTAAAAATACATTCAAAATGTGCACGATGGAAACACATGTTGATACATGACAATGCATTTCTCTAACGCTACAAAAGAAGATGTACCTCTATGCACACACACCCTTAAATATATATATATATATATATATATATATATATATATATATATATATATATATATATATATATATATATATATATATTTTTTTTTAAGTTTGTAACATTTTTATATGTTTTTGCTTTGCAAATGAAAACAAAAAACAAGGTACACCCATATATTTGCTAGTAGGCTGGGTGGAATAACTCTCTACTCATTTGTGTGTATAATTTAAACCTCAGTCATTAAACAACAAGCATAGCAGCATAGCAGTTAGGATTAACCAATATTTAAATGAAATAGACAATTAAAAAAATGCATTTCAGTTTTAAATCCTTAAAGTAAAACTTAACCCAAAACAACTTGATAAAAATAATGTTCTTTATCAAGGAACATACATTCCACATTAATAATTATGCTACCAAAATTAGTGTGTGCTGTAAAATTTCCTCCAGCATTGCTCCTGTTTCTTCTTGCTGGAGGCTGCCATTTTTCTGAAGCCCAGAGCCCCAGAACAGCAGTAAATCATAAAACTAAACCCGATAGTTTCAAAAAAGAGTTACATTCTGGGAATGTCAGGAATGCTGACTGTCAGATTTTCTTGGGTCCTCAACCAAACTGTCAAACTATTAAATGGCTGGTGTCATAACTGATCACAGGTGCAGCACCATGGCAGTTGCAGGTCAAACAGAAGCAGCTTCCTTGACAGCAGATCAGCCTCTACAAACGCCTAAAATGGAGAGAAACTGAGCATGTGCAGAGCAGGGTGAAACAGTGTATTACTGGATTTTAAACAGTATAGACACTTATTCTTTATGTTTTACATAGCAATACCTGCAAAAGGGGCCAGTGATCCAGTAGGACCTAACAAAATTTCCAATTTAACATAACAAACCAATAAACAATAAAATGAAAGCAAAATGGCTATACTTTTACTTTAAAGATCATTCACCCAAACTGGCCACAGGTATATGAACGTATGACTATTATGGAAACATTATACTGAAATATATACTGTATACTAGAGTCAAGTTGACTTGAATATATATCACAGTCATGCACGTTTGATCATATCATATATTCTCTTTTATTTTAGAAGTTATTCCTTCAACTTGTGTCTTTCAGACTGAGACATTGGATTTCAAACAAGAAAGAAGAAACGTTGTGTCATTAAATAGCTTTTTCCAGTTAGCTTTCTTGAGTTTTACTATGGAACGTCTTTAGATGTGCCATAATTATGGGGCTTACTGCAGGAGATACCTAACTCAGATCCACAGGCAAGAGATCACGATGGTACGAACATTTCATATAGGGCTTCCCAGACTTCAAACATCATCTGACTGCTTTTGTTCTTGGCTCTACTAGATCTTTACAAACTATTCCAAGCAAATAAAAAATTAATTACCTTAAAATTTCCAATTCAGCTAGTGTAAACACCTAAAATATGTTTTTGAATTGTTTTCACACGTGCTATCTGAAAGCTAAAATGTATGTTCTTAGAGGAGTGCCTGGTAGGTAGACTGAAGTCTGCACCTAGGGTTACCTAAAAAAGGAAAGCACACAGAAGGCTTCAGCATTTTGATGATTCTCACTAGTCATACAAGAGGTGGGCTGTCATATACGTTAATACTCTACTGATGGTGTGTACCACTACTAATCACTAAGAGCACATGGAAAACAAGAAAATGCAAATCACGTCATGTAATGTTTTTTTTTTTTTTTTTGGTAGAACAGTTCCTTTATCTGTGTTCCAATGCTGATTTGGGCTGGTTTTACCATTTAAATGTAGATGCAAAGCCTAACTGAATGACATTAAATTTGTTAATGTACAGTATATCATAAACAATTGTAATTATCTTTCTTTTTAACCATTTCAATGCAGGAAAATTTTAGCCCCTTTCTGCCCAGGCCAATTTTCAGTTTTCAGCACTGTCACACTTTGAATGACAATTGCGCGGTCATGCAACACTATACCCAAATTACATTTTTATTATTTTGTTCACACAACTGAAGCTTTCATTTGGTGGTATTTAATCACCTCTGGGTTTTTTATTTTTGCTAAATAAATAAAAAAAGACTGAAAAGTTTGAAAAAAAAAAAAACATGTGTTTCTTCGTTTCTGTTATATAATTTTGCAAATAAATTGTTCTTCATAAATTTAGCCCAAAATGTACTCTGTTACGTTTCATGGGTGAAAATAACCCAAATCAATGTATATTATTTAGTCTGTAGGAAAGTTATAGAGTCCACAAACGATGGTATAGATCTGAAAATTGATCAATCCTGATGTACTGACAGACTTATTTCTTGAGGCTCTAAAATGCTGTACAGTAGAAATACTCCCTAAATTACCCCTTTTTGGAAAGAAGACAATTCAAGGTATTTAGTAAGAGACATGGTGGTTTTTTGAAGTAGTAATTTTTTCATCATCATTTTTTGGAAAATAAAGAAATTTAAATTTTATTTTACATACTGTCACCAGTGCAGTGCATCATCATCATATAACATGTGGCAGAGATCAGGGACACTGAGACTGGTAACAGTATGAAAAAAAAAAAAGTTATATATATATATATATATATATATATATATTTACATTTTTATTTTTTTTTACGATTTGCGATAATTTTTTATTGATTGGACAAAGCTAATCACATGGTACAGATGGGATGTGATTGGCCCTGTCTATAACATGTGATCAAATTTACCAATCACAGCTAGCAACACAATTGTACACAATGGATGGCATGAAAGGAAGCCATCCATTGTTACAACTGTCACGTGACCTGCTGTGATTGGTCACGGTGGTCACATGGTACCAGCAGTGAGCTGGTGCTCTGATCAGTCATTGGCTGTGTCCCGTGGAAACTGGATCAGTCATCAGCTGCGTTAACCCCAACCCTGATCAGTCATGGGCTGTATCTTGTGGAGGCTGGATCAGTCAGTCATTGGCTGCACGACCCAAGCCCGAACAATCGCCGCTTCCTAAAAGGATGTCATATGACATCCAGTCAGGATGGGAAAGCACCCGCCCGGCCATCAATTGACTATAGACTGGGTGGGAAGTGGTCAATGTCCTGCAATCTTTTTTTCAGCTACTTCCTATCTATGTGCACTGACCCCAGCAATGGCATCTTGGCTTTTCTCACCTTATGGTGACAGCAGTAGACTGTGCTTTGTGTAAAGTTTGTAGAAACAGTCACGTGTATTCTCTATACAAAGCCCATGTGGCAGGGTGACTATGTGGGAGGACAACTGGGAGACAGTAACAGAAAATTGCCACCCTATAGCAATAAGTACCTGAACAAGCACCCCAATGGTAGGATCAACAGATATTATTTTAATGAAAGTTGCAATTTAAAAAAAAATGTGAAAATGATTTAACATTTTAAAGCTTACATGAGGTTTTAGTAATTGGCTCTACATATACTTTAGGTATGCCTGCAGCCTCTGAAAGATAGACAGCTAAGTTATCCCACATCTCTGTCTAAATATACAGCTAGGATTTTAGTTTTCAATGTCAGGCTTGTTTCCAAAGAGGTTTTCTAAGCCATAGTTCAATATGTTTCGTTTGCTAAACATAGGCAAATCCAATGTGAATAATTGATTGAGTTCAGTATGAATATTCACTAAGCTAGTTGTATACAGACGTTCAAAGCATTATGAACTCCTGGGATTGCATGCGATGTGGAGTATTCTGAACTCATTACATCAAAAGCTTGCAATGGTTTTTAATGAGAAACTAAGTGTACAGTAGCTGCGCAACCTCTAAACAAGGTATGTAATGCCAAGCATTTTAGGGGTTAATTCATACCATTGACTTTCGGCTTCAGTACAAATATGCCTGAGGACATTGAAGTGTGTATTATATTAGCTATGCATATTTTATAAGCTAACCTTGAGTGCCAAAAATAGGAATAAGCGCATAATATGTTGTATGTGTCTAGAGTGCTCACAGTTTGGTTGGCCATATAGAGGCATTTCATTGATTATTTAAAGGGAACCTGTCACATTGTCCCTTATATATCCCATGGGAGGCACTCATCCATTACGGGAATTGTCATTGTCCAACTATAGGGACCATTGCTGGTTCTGTGATAGACACATGACTGTACATACAGCTATAGGTGTGCAATGCTTTGGAACTACAACCAGTCCAAGGAGTAAGGTAGAATCTTCCAGCACTGGATATGGCACTTGGTTGAGGCAAGTAAGGCACAACACGTTTCTTTTAAACTGAAGCTCAGTTTTACTTCATATTAAATATATAACATACAGTATATACCATGGAGATCTCATTCTCTTCAAAATCTTTAGATCTAATTTCTTCTTTTGTAGAATGAATCCCCCCTCCTCAATTCATGTTCATGTTTTATTTTTTATATTGCTCAGCCACTGCTTTATTCCTTTTTATTTATGCATGCATTTTTTATTTATTCATTCATTCTGATTTTGTAAGCATTACTGTACAAGTAGGGTCCCTATCATAAAATCCATAAAACACACATAAGAAGCATCTACTTTTTATTTTTTTGCCTGATTATATAATAAACAATGTACTTTCTACTCCTAAACAGCATCATTTTAAATCTGGGGGGGGGGGGGATTTCTACGAATAGAAGATACAGTCAGAAGCATCTCACCTTAGATATCACTGATATACTGCTCCATCATATGAAACAAATACCTGCCTTTAGTTGCTAAACCCTATCCTCTGATCATACTTACTATAGGCAAAAAATGTAGGTTGTCAGCATGAGCAAGAGGAGCTTTGGTGGTACCACATGAGACAAGACTCTCATCCTGCCTTAAACTCAACCACCATCAGTCACTGAGTAAATATCTAACTCATATTATCGTATTAAATCAGTTTGCATGTACATACATTATAGCAGTTATGCAACATTATTTGTGGTAGTCTACTAAAAATAAGCTTAAAGTGGGAGTAAACTCCCATAAATAAATTCATAAATGAATGAGTCCTGTGGCGTAAACAGCGGCTCCCGCACGCATGCACAGGAGTGGCATCATCGTGGCTCCGGCCACTCACACAGCCACAGAGTCCATGAACCCAGAAGGAAGACGGGTGAAAATGGAAGCCCTGTCAGCGGTGACAGCTTGATGCTGGAAGGGCTTTGTTCTAAGGTAGGTTTCACATAATATGCTAGTATGTGATGCATACCAGCACATTATAACTTTGCCTTGCAGATTAAAAAGAAAAATCACCGGCGGTTTACTACCACTTTAAAGTGTATGTAATCCCTTGCATAGACTTGCAGTTGAGGGTCATTGAAAATCCATGATTGACCCCTTAAGTGGCCCCTTGGGAGGGAGAATCATTCTAAAAAAGGCAGGAACCTCTTACTACAGAATATCCCCTCACTTATGGTGAACAGGAGAACAGGGTTCTCCAAACTTTTCAAAGGGCCAGTTTCCTGCCCTGGAGACTTTAGTGGAGTTAGATTGTGGTCAGTGAGGGTAGAAAATGTCCCAGGCCCAGCATCAGTGAAAATAAAAATGGTCTCAAGGTCAGTGGTCAGTAGGAGGAGTAGTGCCCCATCATTGGTATTAGTGGGAGTAATAATATCCCATCATTGGTGTCAGTGGGAAGAATAGTGCCTCATATCCAGATAAAGGCTAGCAAAGGGCTGCATCTGGCAGTTTGGAGGCCCCTGCTGTAGATTAAAGCCCAACCCTGGCAACTAAAAATCCCTTGAAGTTGGGCTGTCCCAGCACTGCGGGGTTTCATTGCTTGTTTTGTTCTAGGGCAGCGTTTCTCAAACTTTTTTTATCTTGTCATACCGGAAAAGATTTAACAATTTTTGTGGTGAAGAACTTATTTATTGTTATATATATTTAATTTTAAATGTAATGTGAAGGATGTGCCTGCTTTTGAGACAGACTGACAGAGATTGCGTTTTTATATATATTACTTTTTTAACTTTTGCGACAATACAATTTACAATTTCATTTTTATGAAATAAAAAATATACTCCCATGGCACATCTGCAAATCTCACGTGGTTGCACATATTTTGAGACTCACTGTTCCCTGCAGCTAGACCATTCCCCACATCTTCTTCTCCCTATGCTCCAGTGGTCTAGGATGCTGATATCATCAAGACCTGCATGGGATGTGATGACACCAAGGAACAGTCCCACCAGAGTGTGGGGGAGCTCCATTTGCTGGGGGAATGGAGGATCAGGTACATAAAACTGTTTCTCTTCTCCGCTAGACAAAGCGAGCTATTAACCCATGCAGTGCGGGCGCAAAGATCATTTTTTATTTGCCCAGAGCTGGCTATAATTACAGTGAGTGAGTGTTGTCATACAGGGACAGAAAACCAATTCAGCCACCACATCTAAGTACTTGTAAACTACAATATATGATATTTCTGTTCTTGGATTTAGATATTATTTTCTTTGCAGGTACTATAGGTCAAATTTGATTCTACAATTACTCATGAAGCCAAGCCCTTACAAGGATACTAAAGCCCTTGATTGCCAGAAAAGAATGGAAAAGCATTTTGTAACATTTTAGTGTATTTCACAAGGAAGACTGACAGATGATAGATTGCTGAGTAGAAAGATCTACTCCACTAAGGTGAAGAGATAAATGGCAGTTTACTGTTCACCTATTGCAGGGATTAAAATGAGGTGTGTAATTATCTGTTATAAAGATAAGTGCTCTCTATGTGTGTCCATGTCCATACTTAGACTATGATACAGATGATAGAAATAAGACAGTACGATGTGGAAGACAAATAAAGGTTCCCAGCCTTATTTCGGAAAGCAGGCTCAAGTGGTTTCTCTAGGATTTTATTAGCATGCCTAATGCCGCTTTGCAGTTTGTATATAACTCATACACTGATGGATCAATATGTATTTATTAGTGTTTTCACTGAAAAAGAATGAGCTATGAGGTACTTCATAACAATTCACATCCACAACAGCCAGCTCCAAGGCTCCAAGCACTTCTGCAGTGAAGTGCTATGGTCTAATGTAGGCTTTGTTACATTTGTTGCAATATGAGTGAGCAACATGCAGTTAGATTAATAGATTAATATGCTGATGGCTACAAATTACCCAAACAAAAAGATAAATGCAACAGTTTTATGTTTAAACCATATTGCACATTAAAAAAATATTGAATGCACTCATAATGAAAAAACAAAAAATGTACATTTATTTAGTTTTATTTTTTTTTGTGCGCATTTGAGCCTGTAAAGCATTGCAGATGTGATCTCTGTATTGTGAGTACAATGCACAGCCTCTCACAGACCCCTACAGCCCCAGGTCTATACCGATCTTCGGCTAGGGCCCATTCACGCCAGCTGCTGTGGGGCTCCATTGGTAGCAATTCCAGCACAGTCCCATCACAAGACAAGGCAAAAACACCTTGTGACCTATGTACCACAGTGAGGTGGTGTGCAAGCAGTGAGTGTTGAAAAAAGTAGGCTATACTTTTTTCCAACCAGTGCAGTTTGACACAATCCGCCAAAAGAACGAATGACATGTCACTTATATTTTAATAACATTTGTTTAGAAGAAAAAAAAAAAAAAAAGGAACAGTGCGATATAGTGTAATCAATGCATTGGGACTGCAGTTGTCCTGCCACATTGCACCACACACCAGCCACTGCATTGTAACACAGCTGCTGCTGTGAATAGATTTTTACAGGAATGGAGGAAGTATTAATGGACTACCATCGCGGTGATGTCACCACACCTGTAATCCATTGAGAACAGCTGTATCTCTGCCACGGTGCCAGGACTTATAGGTGTTGATTTACTAAAAGCAAACAGACTGCGCACTCTGCAAGTGCAGTTGCTCCAGGACTTAGTAAATGAGGTAAAGCTTCACTTGGCAAAGAATACCCAATCACGTGCAAGGAAAATTAAAAAAAAAAAAATGCATTTTTGCTTGCACTTGATTGGATGTAGGAAATCAGCAGAGCTTCTGCTCATTTACTGAGCTCTGAAGTAACTGCTCTTGCAGAGTGAAACTGCACTTTGCTCAGTGCTCAGTCTGTTTCCCTTTAGTAAATCAACCCCAAAGTCTCTCCAGTAACAGATCACTGTGAATGGATGATGCAGGAGGAGCCATGCACAACCGTGCCAAATTCAAACTTACCGTAACCACTTAAAGACCAGCCTCGTTTTGAGATTTTGGTGTTTACATGTTTAAAACAGGTTTTTTTTTGCTAGAACATTACTTAAAACCCCCAAACATTATATATTGTTTTTTTCCTAACACCCTAGAGAATAAAATGGCGGTCATTACAATACTTTTTTTCACACCGTATTTGCGCAGCGGTCTTACAAGTGCACTTTTTTGGGAAAAAAATCACTTTTTTGAATAAAAAAATAAGACAACAGTAGAGTTATCTCATTTTTTCTTATATTGTGAAAGATAATGTTACGCTGAGTAAATTGATACCCAACATATCATGCTTCAAAATTGCACCTGCTCATGGAGTAGCGTCAAACTTTTACCCTCAAAAATCTCCATAGGGGACGTTTAAAATGTTGCGTGTTGCATGTTTTGCGTTACAGAGGAGGTCTAGGGCTAGAATTAATGCTCTCGCTATACCAATCGCGGTGATACCTCACATGTGTGGTTTGACCACTGTTTTCATATGCGGACGCTACTCACATATGCGTTCGCTTCGCTTCTTACTTGATTTTATTTACGTTAACACTGTTTTTTTTTTTTTTTTTAATTTGGTTCACTTTTATTCCTATTACAAGTGAATGTAAACATTCCTTGTAATAGAAAAAAGCATGACAGAACCTCTTAAATATGAGATCTGGGGTCAAAAAGCCCTCAGATCTCATATTTTGACTTAAATGCAATAAACAAAAAAGGGCACATTTTTTCAATGTCATTTTTTCAAATGAAAAAAAATTTTTTTAAGAGCTATGGGCGGAAGTGACGTTTTGACGTCGCTTCTGCCCTGCAGTGTCATGGAGACAGGCGGGGGCCATCTTCCCCTCACTCGTCTCCATGTCAGCCCAGGGGACAGACGCGATCGCCTCTGCCGCTGCCGACGGCTCCGGTAAGCGGCGGAGGGCACCGGATCGCGGCAGGAGGGGGGCCCTCTCCTGCCACCGATAAAAGGGATCTCGCGACGAATCCGCTGCAGAGACCACTTTTATCTTGTAGCCGACCGCTGGACAAACACGGGGATACTGGGGTTATGGCAGCTAGCTGCTGCCATAACAACGATATCCGCCCCAAAAAAAAGGACGTATATGTACATGCAGCGGTCGGCAAGTGGTTTAAAGTGGAAGAAATCCCTAACTTTAACTGTTCTTAAAAAATGTTCCCTTCCTGCTCCTCCTACCTATGCTGCGTAACCTCTATAAAATTCTTACCTATTTTTAATCTGCTCTGGTCCGATCACGTGATCACACATCTCTGGCTCCACCAGTGAGTCAGTGAGTGACTGCTGCATGGGAGAGGAGGGAGTGTTGACAACAGCTAGGCCATGTGAACCTATGGGTAACATCACAGTTTCTGCAATTCACAGCCATTGCCGAGCACCCCCTTACACAGAGCTGCAGAATCATGTGACTGGCAGATTGAAAATACAATAGATTAGTACACAAATAGGAGGTACACAGATCGGACATTTTTAAGAATAGTTATAGTTAGGGTTTTCTTCCACTTTCAGGCCTTATGTACACAGGTGTATAAATGTATGTTCCAAATATGCTGGGGTTTTTTTTCTGCCAGTACTTGGCAGAAAAATGCCTCTAATGTTGCGTATGTATGTGTGTTTATGAGCGTATGGAGTTGAGTATAAATGCATTCTACATGCCACGATATTCAATTATTCTGGCTTTTGGTTTACATTTATGCTCATATGCGTGTGCCTGTGCACATTTATGCACATACGGGCATAAATTATGCTGATAAACTGCTTTGAACGCAGGCTCAGGGCATTCTGTTTGGCCCCTGAACACTGCTCTAAAACATGCCTGTAAATGACGAAATGGGGTTTATTTACTAAAGGCAAATCCACTGTGCACTACATGTGTACTACAAGTGCACTTGGAAGTGCAGTCGCTGTAGATTTGAGGGGAAGATCTGAAATGAGGGGAAGCTCTGCTGATTTCTTTCATCCAATTACCGTATATACTCGAGTATAAGTTGACCCGAATATAAGTCGAGGCCCCTAATTTACCACAAAAAACTGGGAAAAACTTATTGACATATAAGACAAGGGTGAGAAATGCAGCAGCTACTGTAAGTGGAAAAAGAGGGTCAACACTGCCCATCTGCAGCTGTATACCTACCTGTGTCCTGTGCATGCGTCCTGTGTATGTGTGCATGTGTCCTGTGCATGTGTCCTGTGCAGCCTACCTGTATCCTGTGCATGTGTGCATGTGTCCTTTGTCCCTGTGTCCTGTGTCCTGTACATGTGCATGTGTCCTGTGTCCCTGTGTCCTGTACATGTGCATGTGCATGTGTCCTGTGTCCCTGTGTAGCCTACCTGTGTCCTGTGCAGCCTCCGTGTGGCGATCTCCATCCTCCCTGTAGCGATCTCCATCCTCCGATCAGCGTGTGATAATACCATTCAGTGGCCATTCCACTGTTCAAAAGCCACACCTCCTCCTCGTCTGTGATCGGCAGAACACTCCATTTCCCAGCAGTCAGCGGTCAGCCTATCACAGACATTCTCTCATTTTCATACCACGGACGAGGATAAGAGAATGTCCGTGATAGGCTGTACACTGACTGCTGGGAAATGGAGTGTTCAGCCTATCACAGACAAGGAGGAGACACGGCTTTTGAAAGCTGGAATAGTCTCTGAACTTTATTATCACACGCTGGCCGCCGTCTGCCTGCATGACACGCTGATCATGTAGGCAGACGGTGGTGACTCAAGTATAAGTCGAGGGGGGGCACTTTCAGCGTGTGTTTTTTTATTTTCCTTGCATGTACCCCTCGGATCTACAGCGACTGTAATTTCAAGTGCACTTGTAGTGCAACGTGGATTTGCCTTTAGTAAATAAACCCCAATGTGGATATGCACATTAGATAACCTAGAGCTGCTTTCAGAGGTGTAAAAAAAAAGAAATGCCAGAGGTAACAGAGGTATTTTGCTGCTCATATGCATGATGCCTAATAGCTGTTGCCAATGAAAGGAAATAGTAGGTATTCTGGATGACCACCCTTCTTGTAGGTACACCGACAGGGCCCTCAGATATCTGGAGACACGGAATGAAACGAGAGGCAGGTTGTGCATTCGTAAGATGTCTGCTTTATTATATGCATATTATACAGTATGTGTTTTGATGTGTTGCCATTGATGTCTATGGGCACTAAAATGCAGAAAAAAATTTTAATGTGACCCTTTCTCAAGCCCAAAACAGTTCGGGGTCTCCCTGTAATAGCAGTTGTTGAATACTTACCTCTCTGGTGTCAGACAAGACCAATCTTCGATCTCTTGCATATTTATGAGTGCTGCCACTACTGTCTATACTTCTGGGTGTGCGTTTATGTTCCCCGCTGTCCGCTGTGGTTCACGGACACTACATCACTCCAGGACACAGAAGTAATGTATCAGGTGATGGGTGAAACAACAGAACACAGCAAGGGCCACACTGCCCAACCTATCCTGAAGTGTTGGACAGCAGAACTGGTAGCTCTACAAGAGAGCGAAGATCGGAGTCACTGCCCTCCAGACAGATAAGAATGTATCATCTTCTTTTACAGTGTGGTTCTGTTCGAATTTTTGTATCCTAGAAACAGAGTTGTTCCCGCATGGCAACAGTGTGATTCCAGCCTTAGGGACCATTTACACTTGTCCCTTCCTGTGCGAGGTGTTAAAGCGCCTTGTATCACACATTAACGTACATCGAGTTATGGCAGCCCATTCACTTTGAATTGACAGCAAAGCACAGGAACAGACCAAAAAACAGACGTGCAGCATTTAACTGACGCAGTTCATCATAACCATGGTATCGCTGTCATAGGCGTGCGCACAGGGTGTGCCAGGTGTGCCTGAGCACACCCCAATCACCCTGTGTGGCGCAGGTATGCTGTTTGCCTTAGAACTTTGGGGTTCAAAATGATTGGCTTAACAATAGACTAACTCACGTAATGTGCTGCAATGTAATTTGCACCAGGGCGGATTTGATTTAAATCAAGTTGGTTTAAATCACGATTTAAATCATGATTTCAATCACTAATAAAAAGGCTTGATTTAAATCAACCCAATTTAAATCATAATTTTTAACCACTTGCTGACCAGCCACCGTCGTTATACGGCGGCAGGTCGGCACGTTCCCGCAAATCGCCATAGGTGTATGTCGGCTCCTCTGATGTGCGTGGCCGGTTGCCGCGATGTCCACCAGGCCAACCCGCGATCACGGGAATGAGAGCCAGAACAGGGATCTGTCAATGTAAACAGACAGATCCTCGTTCTGACAGGGGAGTTAGAGAGAGATCTGCTGTTCCTAGTGATTAGGAACAGCGATCTCTCTACTCCCAGTCAGCCCAGCCCCCATACAGTTAGAAACACTCCCAGGGAACACACTTAACCCCTTGATCGCCCCCTAGTGCCAACCCCTTCCCTGCCAGTGACATTTATACATTTATACAGTAATCAGTGGCTATTTTTAGCTCTGTATAAATGTCACTGGTCCCAAAAAAAGTGTCCGATCTGTCCGCCGCAAAAAAAAAATGATAAAAATGCCATAAAGGTATCCCCTATTTTGTAGCTGTTATAACTTTTGCGTAAACCAATCAACACATGCTTATTGTGATTTTTTTAACCAAAAATAGGTAGAAGAATACATATTGGCCTAAACTGATGAAGATTTTTTATTATTTTTTAATTTGGGGATATTTATTATAGCAAAAAGTTAAAAATATAGTTTTTTTTTTTCAAAATTGTTGCTCTTTTTTTGTTGATTATTTATTATATTGATTATTTGTTTGTTGATCAGAGGTGATCAAATACCACCAAAAGAAAGCTCTATTTGTGGGGAAAAAAGGACAAAAGGTCTGTAAGTGGTTAAAGAGCAACTGTCATCTCTGTCCTGCAGCTGCTCCACCTCTGACCCACTGCTGACTCACCAACAGTCCCATTCACTTTAATAGGACGTCTGGTGATGTGGCAGTGACACAACAAGGTGAGGGACGTGGTGGCAGCAGGTGAGTGGATGCCCGCTAACAGGCGCTGCCATGATGGATCAGAAATGACAGGGGCTCTTTGCATGTAAGGACTCATTCTTGCTAGTAGTTAGAATCCTTAATATTTGCAAACAAAATAAAGGTTTCCTATTAAGAATAATAAGCTGTCAGGTTAGTAAAACAGCGATATCAGAACGGATTTAATCATACAGTTTGTAGTGTACACAGATTTGCAAAACAATAGGATAAAGGAATATTCCTGAACTTTGTTTTATTTCTTGGTGCTGTGAAATTGTGTGAATGCATCAATGCAGTGCATGTTATCTCAGCTTGCAGAGCTTGGATTCATTGAATGAGTTCACCAAAAAAATGTAAATATTGCAGAATATACAGCCTCATGCTACATAACTAAGTTGCATTTCATGCTGAATAAACTAAATTATTAATGTATCTTAAATAGAAAACTATCTTTAGATAGATTTTTTTACTCCAAAAGCATTTTATTAAAATAAATTTGATAAAAATAAAAAAAAAATCAGATTTAAATAAAAAAAATCAGATTTAAATTTAAAAAATCAAATAAAAAAAAGACATTGATTTTTATCCACCCTGCTTTGCACACATTAACACATATGGTATCACAACACACCTGTAAAATGTGCGTTTCATTCCTCAGTGGTTTTCTTTACACTAACTGTAAAGCTGGCCACTATACAATCTGATTGGATCATGTTTGTACCATCTTCTTTAGATTGTTATTATTATTATTATTTATTATTATTAATATCATACAGGATTTATATAGCGCCAACAGATTGCACAGCACTTTACAATATAAAGGGGGACAATACAGCAACAATACAATTTAGGGTTAGGAGGACCCTGCTCCTGCGAGCTTACAGGGGCTGATGAAACAAAAGATAATAACTGTGAGGGATGAACTGATGGGAGAAGTAGAAGATTTGGCTGTTAGCTGAAGGCAGGATAGGCTTCCCTGAAAAGATGAGTTTTCAAGGATCGCCTAAAAATGTACAGAGTAGGAGACAGCTGGACAGATTGGGGTAATGAGTTCCAGAGGGTGAGAGAGGCTCTAGAGAAGTTCTGGAGACGAGCATGGGATATTCATCAGACCTGGTGCAAAAGAATGTCTGAACCTAAGCAGCCCTAAACTTATGTGAATGATAACATTTTACCTAATTTGCTGCAAATGGAATATAATTATATTTTCAAATATGCATAACTATGATCAGCAGCTTTAATTAGAAAATAGTAAACTACAAATTAATCATTAATTTCAAATAAAAGTTTTTCAAAAAGGAAATAAAAAGTCACAAAAGTAAATATATGGATTACTAGCAACATCTATTTCAAGAACTTGACAATTAAAGATCTGAAACTGTAATTATAACTTGTTTATTATTTATTCATGTGAGGCTGTCTTTTTATCCATTTGTACACTTTCTTTAATTATGAAGCACAGCAGATCACTGTACTATCAACTATGGAAAGAATTCAATCTTCCTCCATGGTGCTGATCTACCAATAGAGTCGTTCGCACCTTAGGCTGTGTTCACCTAAAATACCCAATCAGGTTCAGGATCATTTAAAAAACTCTTTTAAAAGTAAACATCTCATTATACATTGTAGAGTATAGCTATAGAGTATATAGCTGGTTGGGGTATGCAATATGTTTGACTTAATCCAAAAAAATGATTAATAGTTTTTTTTTTTTTTGTTATATTATTTATTTATTTTCATTATATCAAAATACAAAACTTTTCAAGGATCAAGAATGATTACATTAATAAATACATTTAATTCTCCCCATTCCCTGCCCCCCACCCTCTTTCTTTATCCTTTTTAGTTATCTATCCTCTCCTCTATCCTCTCTTCTATTTCTCCCGCTTCCCCCTCTCCTTCCCTCCCACCACTTCCATATATCTCCTTGTTTTCTTAAATTTTATCCAATCTTTCCATTTATTTTCAAATCCCCCCATTTCCTCTTCTCCACTATACCCAGAATATTGGAGCTATCACTGGCTACTACAGTGATTTTCAGTTGCTCTATCATTTTGCTCTTTTCTAACTATTACCATACCCCCTGCACTGCAGCACAGCTGATTGGTTCCTTGTGCTGCCTCTACCTTTCCCACTGTGAGTGCTGCTGTACAGGAACCGCAGGAGGCTAACACTAAGGCAAATGAAGATATGGATGATGATATGTTAAAGGAGACGTATGGCCAAAGCTCATTCTGCACTCTGGCGACCAGTTTTCAGCTGACAAGGGGCTAAAGCTCGCTGTTAGCTGACCTTACTCGGCCAGTCTAGGCTCTGGATTAATCCCAACTTTACAGTCGGGATCCACCCAAATACATGGACTGGAAGCTGGCTCAGCTTCTCAACTGCACTGCTGGGACAAAGAGCCAGCCGCTCCTGTCCCCTTCCCAGCCCAGCACTCCAGTGAGCACTGGAGGGGCAGAGCAGAGAGCAGTGACTAACAGGCACCAGGGGAGAACTGAGCGATCAGTGGACCTTGATCACTCAGTTCTCGGTAGAGAGGCAGTGGGGGACAGTTGTAGCATCGGATTGATGCTGCATCCACCTACGTAAGTATACATTATTTTTTGTAAAGCCCATACTTCACTTTTAATGACTACAGAACTGCATTCATGTGTATCTTTTATATCTGCCTTTAAGTTCAACTTTACCAACATTGTACGTGGTAAGATGATAAACCTGTTGGGTTAAAGTACAAATTTAGCGCTCATTTAGACGTACAAAGAAATTTAAGCACAAATTAATGCACCTAATATGTTAAGATGTTTTTATGGTACATTAAAAAGGGCTTGCCAGACGCCCTCTCTGTGTTGTTTTTTATTGTATGGATTTTTGCAATATCATCTCAGCTAAAAATGCTCTCCAAATACATCTCAAATCCACTGTAAACACCATAGGAGAATGTGTGATGTGTTTGTAGTGCTTTTGCAGCACATTTACATTGATATCAATGAAAGTATTTGGGGAGCAGCAAAGCCTGGCAAACAACACATATCGGTCAATTTTATTGTGATGCAATGTAACGCTAACACAACCATGTGAACAACACTGGCACTGCAATGCACACAATTTTGACAGACATTTGTGGCGCTACTAAAATGTTCATGAAACACCTGTTTTTGAAGCTAGCATAAACATATCCTAAGGATTAGGTTAGTTTTGATCACAGAAGAAGGCACTAAGGGTAGGCAGGGCTGGTGCCAGCATAAGGCAGAATAGGCAGCTGCCTTAGGGTTCCAGGATGGGGGGGGGGTAAATTCTACTTGCTGGGGTTTCCATACTTGCCAACTGCCCTGCCTTTTCGCTAGGCATCCTGCCTCAGCTGTGTCCTTAGCTGTGGGAATAAGTGCAGCCACACACATTTCTGAACATGATAGGTGGAAAACTGTGTAGCCTGAGACCCCCATATAGGCTTGCAGCGAAGGCATTTCAGTGAAGTATACCACACCAGGAGGAGTACTATAACATCGCCCAGGCCCTCCCCTCTCCGCCTCTATCCTACTGTACATGTAAGGAGTGGGGTGATGCATGATTCCTGGGCACTCCTCGGCTTCTGCATAGTGGACAGGCTCAAACACACCTGATCAGAAAGAAGATGGGGCAGAATGGTAATGACACAGGTGTGCTGGGAAGGGATGGAGTGATTGGAGGCATAGTTGTGCTGGATTAGGGGGATTGGAGTTATAGGTGTGCTGGAATAGGTGGAGATGGAACCAGAAGTGTGCTGGAGGAGAAGGGGCCAGATGGAACTAGAGGTGTGCCGGGGGGGGGGGGGGGGGACTGGTGGCATAGGTGTGATGGGGAGATTGAGGATGTTGGTGTACTGGAGAAGGGGAGGGGGGAACTGGGGGCATAGATGTGCTGAAGGAAGTGGGGGGATTGGGGCATAGGTGTGCTGGAGGAAGGAGGGGTAATCGGGGACATAAGTGTGTCGAAGGAAGAGGGGAGAAATTGAGGGCATAGATGAGCTGGAGGAGGGAGGGAATTGGGGACATAGGTGTGCCGGAGGAGGGGGTTGGGGTTGAAGGCAGAGTTGTGCTGGGGTGGGGCATTGGAGACAGAGGTGTTCTGAGGGAGGCAAAGGTGTGATGAGGGTGGCATTGGAGGCAGAGGTGTGCTTGGGTGGGCATTGAAGGAAGTGCAGGGGGATGCAGAGGTGTGCTGGGGGGAAGCAGTGGAAGGGGTGTACTGGGGGGGCATCTGTGAATAGGGAAGAAGACCCAAAGGCTATTAGCCCCTCGTAGGTTAAGTTTAGAGACTAGAAGAAGATGGGGTATCCCTGCACAGAAGATTTCTCCAAGAGATCCAGCTGCTTGGGATAACCTTCATTACTGGTAAGCAAGCTCACTAATACTGTAGCTGCTGACCTTTAATTAAAGGACACTCACCTGTCCAGGCATCCAGCGTTGGCCTCAACCAGGCATGTGCGAGCTGTGCTGCGGTTTGTGAATGGTCCCGCAGTTTTCTGGGTCCTGTCACGAGTTCAAGAAGACTGCGGGAGTTGGAGAGGGGAACTTGCTAGGCGATCTGAGCAGAAGTGGGAACAGGTACTGGTTGAAACTAGGTATCCGCTCCCTACCCCAAAAAAATGCCAGACATGTCAAGGGAGGAGAACTTAGAAGGTAACTTCCCCTTTTGGGTGGAGTTTCAGTTTAATGATACTCCTGTTTTAGAACCACGCCTATTTTAAAAGAAAGCCCTGCCCCTAATTAAAGTTCATTCTTCGCCTATAGTGGCTGGCTGTACACACAGCAAAAAAGTGCCCTTGGATTTTTTTTTTTTAAATGTTGGCAACTACAGGAATCAGATTTTTAAAATACCTGTCTTCTGAGCCCTCTCTCTTACCGGTGAAGCATGGTGAAGTTTGCCTCTCTTTAAAGTGAAAATTAAAACCTGAATTCTACTTTAAATAGTGCCAGGTGGTGATAGGATCCCTTTAATTTAAATAGAAAAACCAGACTAGGTGTGCTCTTTGACGGGGCTATGAAAATCTTTGGAATGAACGGGCAGGAACAAAAACCCCCAGGGCTCAAAATTTCAAGTCTGCAGCAACTAGCCAGGTCTTAAGATTTACTCGCCACAAGTTGCCCCACAACCCCCTACCCTGACCCTAATTCCACCCCTAAACACGCCCTCGTAAATTATTTCATTCAATGACACTGTTAAATGTGAGGAGAGCTGGCCGGATCTCCTGCTGTGACACAGCTTATATATGAAACGCTGGCCGCTGTCAAACAAAGTCCCGCCTCTGTGTGATCCGGCTGGCTCTCCTTCTGGCAGAAGCGGTGCGGCCATCAGAGCAGCCTGGGGGGCAGGGATCCCCCTTAAGGGACGCTCTGATGGCTGCACCGCTTCTGCCAGAAGCGATCAGCCAGGAAACTATCAGCCCAGTCTGCCCCTGCTCCACAATCACCCTTCACTAATTTCCACTCGCCAAATGCGAGCAGGCGAGTGGAAATTTTCAGGGCTGGGTAAAACAACCTCAATATATATATTTGAAAGAACGACTGCTATGTCAGTGCTGGACACAATAAAGACATGGAGCCCGGATGATGGTGGTAGTGCACAGGAGGGAACTGCAGTATGTTGTATGCTAAAAATTCTTCCACTCAATTAGCTTTTCAAGAGAAGCACTGTCCTGGAACAGGTAAGTATCACCACTATTCTTACAAAGAGTGTTTTTTTAGGAGTTTCTTAAAGCGGTTCTTCACCCTGAAAACCAAAAAATTAAAAAGTCAGCAGTCCAAATACTGCAGCTGCTGACTTTTAATAATAGGACACTTACCTGTCCAAGGATCTAGCGCTATCCTCATCCTAGCCAGCTCTTCGGCCATCTTCGGATGCAGGCTCCGGCGTGTTTACTTTGGGAAGCTGTACTGCACTCTCTGAATGATCCTGCAGCTTTCTGCCCACTCCCCTCCCCCAAAAGAGAAATGCCAAAACCTAAAGAGGAGGGGAGGAGGAGGCAGACAGCGGAACTTCCCCTTTTGGGTGATCAAAGCGCATATTTTCACTGATTCCTGTTGATTGCCTGAAATTCAAGCCATGGGTGGTCCTGTTGCCACCACCAATTGAGAAATTGAAGGAGCTGGGGGTGGGAAAAAGTCAGCTGAACTGTGACTGCAGCCAATTAGCTGCAGTCACAATTCAGGTATTCTGATTGCCGCGGGTGCTGGCAGTCAGAATGTAGTGGCCGGTAGGAGGAAATTCATTCATCCAGTGGTTCAACATGTATTGGGGAATTTGTGGATTGGGGAAAGAGATCTTTAAAGCAGTAATAAACCGCCACTGAAACAAAAATGAACTGGGCCCCCCTGCAGGGTTAAGTCATAATGTACTAGTATGCACCACATACTAGTACATTATGACAGACTTACCTATAAAGCAGATCCCTCCTGCACAGCACTGTCATGGATACCCGATGCTGCCATCTTCCCCACGGTCTTCCTTGTGGGTTCATGAGCTCCAGCTGTGTGAATGGCCAGAGCCGCAGTGACATCACTCCCGCACATGTGCGTGGGAGCCCTCGCATACGCCAATGACTTCAACAGCAGCATTGCTTGTAAGTATCCCCTAAACTGCACAAGTTTAGGAGATATTCAATGTACCTATACGTAAGCCTTATAGGCTTATCTGTGGGTACAGGTTCAAAAGTGAAGTTTACCTCCATTTTAACTCTGACCAGCTTAAGTTTTAGGGTTTAGCCTGGAAGAGAGTTAAGTACTGGGTATAAATTAGCAGGTGCAAATACTAGGGACATTTTTGCACTTTTCGATGTTGTGCTGGAAAAATGCAGAAAAATAACCTACTGCAAATATGTGGTTGCAGAAACAAGTTTTAGAAAAATGGCTGAGTGTCCTAGAAAAATTACACTTTCCTGCTTATACAATGGGATAGTGCAAAAAGTATTGATGATTTCCAAGTGTTGCAAACTAAATAAACCAGATGTAGGAACTGATCTCCTAATGAAGTCTATTATAGAACAATGGAGCTGTATTATATACAGGACATGGCATCTCATTATTGCTTCCTGCACTGTCTTGTTTAATAATCAGTGGGGGCCTCATTTTAATAAAGGTTGAACACAAGTGACTTAGAAGTTTCTGATGATGGTGTCTTGCCAACAAATTTAGCCTGCAGCATGGAAGTGTTAATTGTGAGCATCCCTATTATGCATCCCTAGGGATCTATAAACAGCCTGGAGTTTCCTACAGCACGCTGCCTTTTAGCTCTACATTGCATTCTATGGAGCTCTAGTGCTGTGCTCATTTCATAGTAGAAAAACCTAATTCTATGAATGATGTACTGTACACCATGTATACATTTATTATCAACAGCTAATTCTGTCTTACAAGCTCAGCTGTAATTTTAAGCATTGGAATGCAGCGCAGCAAACTAAGCCACTAAAATGCAATGAGTAGTATAATTTGTATAGATTTTATAACATGATATACTTATTGTATTAATTTAAGTATTCTGCAGCACATTACAGAAAACTTTAAACCATGCTAGTTGCTAATAATGTAATGTCCCTATACAACTCCCTCCTGCACACACAATGGGGGTAATTTGGACTCTTGAAGTATCCATTATGGCGAAATGTTCTGCTTAGCTTGTTATATCATGTCAATTAAAATGCACAATTATGCCAATTAAAACCATCATAGGCGTGTATGGAATCTGTACAAACATCAAATGTGCATAAACTATACGCAGCTGTAGAAAAAGTAACAAGCCAATGAGAATACTTTGAATACTAACTGTTGGGTGGAACTGACACATTTGAACCCTGCACAAGCAAAAAATGATAAACGAGGTAGCAAAGCTCTTATTTTATTGCCCTGTCTTACTCTATCCAAAGATATGTAACGTTATCCTTTAATTATTATTTTTTTAATCAAAATGTGGTTTATGTAAAAATTCAAATAATGGGCAAAGTGTAAAAAAACCAACCAATCTTATTATTTGTTTTTTTATTAATCTGCCTTGTGTATATTAAAATCTGATTGGCTGCTATGAGTTAAAGCTTGCACATCCTGACCACTCTTGCAATGCTAAAGCCCAAATGACTTACAACAATTTAGGAAAGTGTCACCATTCCTCCAAAATAGGAGAAAGCATTGACTGACATTTTCACAGAACTTTAGAGCATTTTGGGATGGAAAAGCAGCTTTGAAATGGACAGTCATATTGAGCATCCATCCTGCCAGAAAGATTGGATTACTATTAGTAAATGCCACATGGGATTTGACAGGCATTATGCCGAAGAGTGACACCGGTCACTTTGTCACCGAACTGACAGAATTCCAACGACTTTACTGGCAAAAGAGCTTATCATAGAACAGACAGCTGCTCTCGACTTTATTCATTCTTTTGTCATTCCCATTGTAAGTGGAGCCGCTGTTGTCATCATAGATCAGCCTGATTTGCACTATTGCTCATACATTCATTTAGAAATATATGCATCAGCTATTTCTCTTGAATCACCTTCAAGCTTCTTTCATTATTCTGGGGTTCCATTGACAGACCACTGATCTTCTCCTGTCTGCTTATTTCCCATTACAAGAGCTTTTTGCTCCCTCTGCCCTATTATATTTTTGTGAGCTTTGCAGGAAAAGAAATGAGACTCCAAATTGTCAGAAACAGTACTTGAAAATGTAACATATTAAATAAAACAGTTACAAGTCTTTAGGTCTACCCATTCAAGCCCCTTAAAGATAACAGATTCCATGAACAGATTTCACTATAGATCACCCATAGCCCGAAGTCTGTGTGAAGAAGTGACCCTTTAAACAGAGCTGCAGAACTTTACTCCTGTCCAATGCCATCGTTTCTCATCCATAATGTCATTTCAGCCATTTCTGTCCACATTGTGCATTTTGAAAGTTAATGCTGAACCCTGGAGAAAGTAGAAATCATCTCTTGCGATGGAGCTGCCCCACATTCAATGGTTCAAGGTTTGCTTAAATCTAGGGTACAATAAACCCCTCTGTACTACAAGACTGGACCCCGCAGCCTCTTCTCCCCTATGATCAGGTGGTCAGATTCTGACGTCATCAAGACCAGTGCGGAGCCTATAGCCCTACAATGGATGTGAGGATGCTGGTGAAGCATGGGGGTCTCCTGCGAGAGCAAATAATCTGGTACGTAAAATTGCTTTGCCATCCCCCAGGGGTGTCAAACTGGCGGTCCTCCAGCTGTTGCCGAACTACAAGTCCCATCATGCCTCTACCTGTGGGAGTTAAGCTTGTAACTGTCAGCCTTGCCATGCCTCATGGGACTTGTAGTTCTGCAACAGCTGGAGGACCACCAGCCTTGACCTAAATAAGCATTTAACCCTTGCAGTGTGTGGGTAGCCCCACTACAAGAGATTTTTTTTACTTTTCCCAGAGTTGGGCTTTAAACGTGGGTGGTCTGAAAGAAGTCCTTTAATCACCAGCCTTGTCCATACAGTTCCAGCTGAGGAAGTACTTGGATGAGCTGCGAAACGTGTCCACTATTAAAGGACAGGACCACCTGGATGAGCAAATATACCATGACCTGGATAAATGAGAACCTTCACAGACAGCTGACTGCTATATGAAGGGTTCGCCTCTCAGCTGTGTGGAGGGCGGTGGGTACCCCAGCATGCTATCACTTACCTGCTGTGTAGATTGCAGTGCTCGCCTGAAGGATTAGCACAGATCTCCAAATAAATTCCGGCATTCTGTTGCTGGTTATCCCTTCATCGCATGGAGAAGGCTGGATGACAGCTAGATCCTCATCAACACAACAAGAGGTTGAGAGGATAGAAGCGATCCGAGGAATGAGCGTCTCCTGAGCGATCTGTGGTCATCAGCGGGATTCCTCGTCAGAAGTCCCCTGCTCCCTCCTGAACTCTCAGCCCGGCTATGATTGCCGCACCGATCTCTCCACAATAAACCTCCCGCTTTGATTTTCTTTCCTTCGCTCCTCCTTATTCATTCCTTCTCTTCTCCCCGTTCACTCCCTGGATCCGTACATCGCAGGAAAGCACCCTCCCCTCCCCTCTCCTCTCCTCTCCTCTCCTCCTCTCATTTCATTCACCCTCTTCTCTCTCTTTCATTACATAATACATGCGAGATCTTCTCCACGCTGCCTCTTCTCCCCTGCTATCTCCACATCTCATCTCCGCTCCGACCATTTCTGCTCCATTTTCCTCCACTTTTCTCTTTACTTCTCTTCCCTTCTCACTTCTCTCCCCGAGGATCGCTGGGATCCCATATCGGCACTGTGTCACCCCAATCATGGCTCATCAGTGTCAGCCCCGGAACAACGTCCAGCCACACATAGTCATCATAGGAGAGGAGAACACCACCAGGGATGGAAGATTACTGAGATAGGAGACTATAGATATATACATAGAGAGATAGACAGTCTTGTAGAAAGATTGGTAAAT